>NW_015090802.1:632959-714284 GCF_001431845.1 Calidris pugnax | reverse complement strand
GTCCCCCCCGCCCCGTGTCCCCCCGCCGGCTCTCCGGGCCGTACGGTCCCGCCGCTCTCCACTGTGGCCTTCCCCCGGGCCAGTGGCGTCTCCCCGTGTTTATTGGAGGCTGTTTGGGGTGAAAAACCGTGGCTTTTTGGAAAAGGCGATGCCAGTGTGTCACCTAGAAATATTTCCCGTGTAACTCCCCGCTTTCCAGCTGGGGGTCCCCAATCCCTCCGGCTTTAGCTCTGGATTTACTCTGTGGATCCCAGTGGTTTTAATGGTTTCTGGGCGGGTGCTGAGGTGTTTTTGTTGAGTTTCCCTGCGGTGCCCGGGAAGGAGCCGTGGGGCCGGGCGTCGCAGGTGGAGGGTGCTGGCAGTGCCAGGCTTGAGGTCCCTGCCGTGGCATCCCGCTCTGCCACCCGTGTGGCACCACCGTGTCCCGGGATGCTGAGCTCACAAATATGCCAGTGTCCCGGGATGCTGAGCCCATGAGTATGTCGGGTACCACATGTGGCAGCTGCTTTTGTCATTACTGCTCCAAGTGCACCTGCTTTGGGACAGCTCAAACATGTCCTGAAGTCCTAGGAGGTCAACTTTCACGTGGATTTCACGCCTCTTGCCTCAGGACAGCAGCTTGGCTGAGCTTGGGACGCCCCAGGCACCAAACCTGCTCCCACCTGAGGGGAGTCATCAGCTGGAAAACTTGGACTCTGTGGCGTGTAACTCTAGAAACATGTTTAAAAGGGCATTATTGCTTTTGTAACTCTTTTTTTTTTATTGGTATATCTATACATTTGTGTCTGTTGTGTGCAGGGGAGCATCAGCCCTGCTTAGAGCCTGAGCAAAGGCACTGGCACCCTTGGGTCCCGGGCTGCTGGCTTAAAGTGCCTCCCTGGGGACCAGAACACCCACTGCTGGCAGGGGCACCCGCGAGGGCTGAGTGGGGCGGGCGCCGAGGGCTGTTGCCAATTTGGCCAAGGCTTTGCTGGGGCAGGAAACCATCCCCCAAAACAGGTGTTGGGCTCCGGTACAGGACTGTGCTGTACCTTCTTTCCCACCGGGCTTCCTCTACAAAGTGCCAAGAACAATTTTTTTTTTTTTTTCTCTAAAATTAATCTTTTGTCTCTTTTTATATTCTCCCTCCCCCCCTGGCAAAAAAAAAAAAAGAGAGAGAAAAGTTTTCTGCTGTAGCTCACTGTCACCATTAGGAACCCGCTGCATCAAATTGGTGCTTATCTGGCTGAACACAAAAGGAAAAACATAATGGAAGTTTTTCCCCTCGAGAATAAACCAATATCACCCGCTTGTAGCAAGACTGGAAAAACCTGAGATGTCCACTCTTATCTAAGAGCTTTTAAGCGCTAATTGCAGAGCCAGCCCTGCGCTGGCAAGTCCCGCCCTGGCACACAGGTGGCCACGGGCCAGCTCGGGAGGAGCTGGTGGGGAGCTCGGGGCTCCTGCCATACCAAAGTCCAACTTGGCAGTTAGTGTCCAACCTCCTGCGATTTATGGAGGCTGGAACGTTGGGGCTGGTCCTCTCTGGATGCGTGCACTCCTAGAGATGTTTTACTTAGGGCATCCCGGAGAGGAAACTTCTAAAATTTCATATAGGACAGTTCATGGCAAATCTAAAAATTTCCTGGTTGCTCAGATCCTGCTGGCCACTGACAGATTTTCCCGGCCTCTGTGTGATGACAGCAAAGAGCAGAAGGTCTGGTTTGTCCTTGGGGCAAGGACCTTCCTGCAGCAGTTACACAAGGTAGCCAGGGAGAGACACCAGCTCCAGGAAAAACACCCTCCCTTTCTGCCACCCCAAGTCCCCCTCCTTCAGGTGGGATCTGGAGGAGCAGGTGGGGACTCCAGACCACGCTGAGCTCCTGGGCTGGCTGAGGAGAGCCCTTCCAGGTGCTGGCTTGGTCTGCCATTAATAATACGGGTCTCATGATAAAGGGGTTTTTGGGGGATTTCTCGAACTACTCTGCCTTCTCCCCCTCCGCTTCCCTGCTCTGCAGAGGAAGAGGCTCTGGCTGTGAATCAGCCTCGGGTTTGCTGGAGTCGGTCTGTCCGTGCCGGCAGCAGCCTTGGGGTCCAGCTCTGCCAGTGCTCCCCCCGGGAACCCCAAAAACGAGGCTGCTGGCGAAGCAAAGGCATCAGCTGAGGGAAAACGAGGCTGCTGGCGAAGCAAAGGCATCAGCAGGAGCTGTAGTGCACTTGCTGAGGGACCAAATGCATTAATCCAGCCCTGCCAAACTGCCCTGGGCAAGCCCCTGCCTGCTCTGGTCCCTTCCTCACTGGGGACGGATTAGAGGACAGCACAGGGATAGCTTCACTCGTCATTTTTGGGGAGATAAACACACACACACACACCCCGCCCCAGCTGCCGGACCCCCTTCTCCTTTGCTTTGTGCTTCTGTGCCAGGTTTAGGATTTTGGTACATACATCACAGTGAGAGCAGCCTCTGAAACGCTTGTCTAATTTAGGTAAAATGAGTTGAAAATAACATTTCCCAAGTGGGTTGGAGGAAGGCACCTGATTTATACCTCCAACGCCTGCCGTGCTGACTGCGCCGGGGTATTCTTAGCCCCGTGAGGAAGGACCGCTCTGCCGCTTGTCAGCAGCATCCCTCCTGCCACCCAGTATTTATGGAAAGTTTCAGGGAGCCTGTTGCCATTTCCAAGCGGAGCTGCTGTTGTTCTTGCAGCCTGTGACTTTTGGGAGCTGCCAGCCCTGCTCCTGGCGCATCCCGGGGCTTTGCTGCCGATCCCTTCGCCTATTCTTAGCTCCTGGGGTTATTTGCAGTGACGGTGACTCAGAAAACTAATTATTGTGTTGAGGTTTCTGCAGGGGGAAAAAGAAATAACTTGATGCATTACAGTTGCCTTACTCCTACTTTAACTTCTTATGTTTAATACCCTCTGGCTAGTTTTACAAGGCTGTTGGAATTTCTGGAAGGATTCTGATAAACTTCACTCATTAAGAAACTCAGCTGTCCCCATGTGAGTGTCACCTGTGGGCTGTCCCCTCGTGCTGCCTGTGGCCTGGGGTGGGCTTGACATGCTGAGTAAGGGGCTCGTGGAAGCCTGGGAAGGATGGTGGCTGTCCCAGGGTGGTGACAGGGGATGAGTGAGTGGTCTCTGGGGCAGCTCAGCCCCAAAAATGTGGTGTGCGGTCAGTCCCCTTTTGCCCCAGTGCTGGCCATGCCTCCTCCACAGATGTGGGACATCTGGCAAATACGGGTGGGCTGGAAGAGCTCTGACCAGCCCTGGTCACTGGAGGGGCAGAGAAGCCACCTCTTGGTCCAAACTGCTTCTGTGGGCGCCGTCTCTGCCTGGTGACAAGGCACTACTTGGGCAGCAGTGACTTAAATCCCCCCGGCAGGGACACATCCAGGTCCCTCCTGTGCTACAGTTTCTATGAGGCTGATGACCCCAATTCCCTTGGTGTAAATGGGGCAAATGTTTGGCACAGGGAAAGTGGAGAAACTTTGGAGCTTGATTTGCCAATGGCTGTGGGCTGTCCCAGCCAGAGAAGGACCTGGTGGGAACCTCAGGGACTGAGGTGGCATGTGGCCATCTTGCCATCTGGTTGCTGTTGGTAGCAGCCAGCCAAGGAACCTTTTGCCTCGCAAAGGGCTGAGAAAGTCACCCCCAACCCTCCATGATGGTGTCACTGAGAAGCTGATGTTCTTGGTGGATTGCAGGGAAGGTCTGAAGAGGCACAAAGATGATGCACTGATCACATTGGCCAGGAGCTGCTCCCTTCTAGGGTGGATGGGAGATCATCGGCTCACAGACCTTCAAAGCCCACCCAGTGCCACCCCCTACCCTGGGCAGGGACACCTCCCACCACACCAGGTTGCTCCAAGCCCCCTCCAACCTGCCCTTGAACCCCTCCAGGGATGGGGCAGCCACAGCTTCTCTGGCCAACCTGGGCCAGGCTCTCACCACCTTCACACCAAACAAGTTCTTCCCCACAGCTCAGCTCCATCTCCCCTCTTTCAGTGTCAAACCCTTCCCCCTCCTCCTATGGCTCCCCTCCCTGATCCAGAGTCCCTCCCCATCTCTCCTGGAGCCCCTTTAGGGACTGGAAGGGGCTCTAAGGTCTCCCCAGAGCCTTCTCTTCTCTAGGCTGAACCCCCCCAACTCTCTCAGCCCCCCCTCCCAGCAGAGGGGCTCCAGCCCTCCCAGCATCTCCGGGGCCTTCTCTGGCCCCGCTCCAACAGCTCCATGTCCTTCTGCTGTTGGTGGCCCCAGAGCTGGAGGCAGCACTGCAGGGGGGTCTCCCCAGAGTGGGCCAGAGGGGTAGAATCCCCCCCTCTCCCTGCTGGCCACGCTGCTGGGGATGCAGCCCAGGATGTGGGGGGCTTTCTGGGCTCTGAGTGCACGTTGCCAGCTCACATCACATTTGTCACCCACCGGTGTCCCCAAGTCCTTCTCCTCAGGGCTGCTCTCAACCATCCGTCTCCCAGACTGTGCTGGTACTGGAGGTTACCCCAACCCAGGTGCAGGACCCTGCACTTGGCCTGGTTGAAAGCGATCAAGTTGGCATGAGCCCACTTCTCCAGCCTGCCAAAGTCCCTCTGGATGGCATCCTGTCCCTCTGCCCTGTCAACCCCACCATTCAGCTCGGTATCATCCGCAAACTTGCTGAGGGTGCATCTTGGAGATAAAGAGCCTGATCCTGCCTCTTTAGCTTAGTGTTGCTGAGGATTTCCGAGCAGACGGGATAAAGTGAGGGTGAGGATTAAAGCTCATCTTGGTCCTTGCTTGCCAGGATCTATCTCCTGCCTCCACCCCACAGGTTTGATCCTGAGGGCTTTGCCGGCTACAACCCCCCACAGCTCCCGGCCCTGGCAGGGCTGCTCCGACTCCTGGGAAGCCTTTGCTCTCTTCCTGTGATGCCCACGCTGTCTGTCCCTCTGCCCAGCTCCTGCTCCAGCCAGCACAGGCAGCCACGGCAGAGTCTGCCCAAGCAGCCCCGGGCAGCCCTTCTGCGGGGATCCCGGCGCAGCACCCTGGCTTTGCCAGCTCCGTCCATGCTGCCACCAACCCATGGTGACAGCTGGCTACTTACTTAAATTCTTTGGGGACTGATCCATCTCAACTTTTGCTTTTGGGTGAGCTTTTAACTCTTTCCTGCTGCCCCCGGAGCCCCTGTCCCCTTTGCCACAGCCCTGCCATTGTGCCGTGGGTTTGCTCTGAAGCAGGACGGCCCCTGACAGCCCCTTCTCATGGAGCTGGCTGTGCCTGACGGGAGTGCGGTTATCCCAGGGCCTTTAATTAAAGAGAGAAGGAAAATGAAGTTAAATTTGGGGGAGTGGGCAACTGAGACTAATAATATCTGCTCTATCTTCAGGAAAGGAAAGTTATCTTTGGGTTAGGGGGGCACCTGTGGAGTCCAGATACTTCAGCCCCTGACTTGATGGTTGGACTAGATGATCTTGAAGGTCTCTTCCAACCTAGATGATTCTATGATTCTATGACTTTCCTGTTGATGGACACCATGATTTTTTGGGGACTAGTCTCTAAGCAGGCGGGTGCTGGGGGAACGATGCTGCTCCCAGGGGAATGGAGCAGGAGATCAGCTTTGCTACTGCCCGGTGAAAGCTGCTGCCAGGTTTTAACAAAATGAAAATACAAGTTTTTCTGCTTTCTGTTTTGACCGTCTAGTTTGTCATTTGGCTTTGACCTCGCTGGAGGATGAGGTCCCTGCTGGGGGCTCTCCAGGCCGAGCCCCCAGAGCAGAGGGGAGCCCTGCGATGCCTTCCAGGCGAGGGGCTTCGGCAGGACTGTGCCTGCTGAGCCAGCCCATGGGCCAGCAGTGGCCAACGGGGAGAATCTCTGCCTGGGTCAGACCTTGGCCTGCAGTAGCTGCTTGGGTGCTTTTCTGGGTGACCTCCCCACTGCAGCTGGACTAGGGCCACCAGCATCCCCCTGTCCTCCATGTGCCAGCTTGTGTCCCCAGCTCTCTGCTGCTGTGTGGTGTGCACCTCTACAGGGGAGGGAAGGAAAGACTGAAATTTGCACATAGAGCACTGATCAAGGCAGACTGAGAGCATTTCCAGTGCCCTCCCCAGTGAGGTGGGCTTGGGGTGCAGCAAAGGGGACCCTGCTGTCCCCAGCCCCATTCGGCCCTGGTGTGTCACCCTGAGAAGCTGCAGGGTGATGCTGGGCTCAGCTTTGGTCAGCACTTCTGCTGGCCTGGGAATGCTGCAGGCAGAGCTGCCCCAGCTCAAAAAGTGCAGGAACCTGCTCCTGGCCTTGCACTGGGTCAGGGCATGGGGACCTTGGAGTCCCCCCTGTGCCTGCCGTGGCTGCTGGGTGCATCCTGCCCCTCTCCTCCTGCCTGGGGAAGAGCAAACAGTGGGAAGCCCTGAGACATCACCAGCAGGTAGCTGGGAGCAACAGGGCTTCTGCCACAATTAGATGTTTAATAAATTTATTAAATATGTGATCTTAATGTAATATTAAAAGATATTTACTGAACAGGCAAGTGCTCCATGCAGAAGCCAGATTTCAGATGGGAGGCAGGGAGAACTGGTGTGTCGTGGAGCCGTGGCTGTGTACCACAGCCCTTGGGGCTGTCCTGGGTACCCTGTGCCAGCCTGGCCGGGGGGCACACGGATGCACGTGTGGGTCCCACGGGAGGGAAATGTCACTGTGCTCGGCACGGAGCACATGGGAGAGCCCCATGGGCCAGTTCCCATTCATTGCCCAGCGGGATGCAGCCCCTCTTCATATTATTATGCTTTAATGCTCCGGGGAAGGGGGGTGTCTGGATAATTAAGTTGGGAGTGTGCTGGAGGATAACGTTGCTACAGTCATGGTGGTGATGGGGGCTGGGAGGTGAGAGCTGCCTTAGCTGAGCTCTCGCTGCAGTCGGAGGAAACTACTGTCACGTCTCTGTGCCCATAAAACCCCCCATTCAGTGCTTCTGGAGGAAGCCAGGAACCCTCTTAGGGCACAGAGTGGGGAATCCTCCCCAGGCTCTGATTCATGCTGGTGAGAGGCTCTGTGAGCCTCAGCCAAGTCTGTTTTGAACACACTGTCCCAGTCAGGACCCAGCTTGTTTAGTTGCAGCCTCTCCCCCTGCATGGATCTGGGCACAGGGTGCGAGTGGAAGGGATGAACCATGGCAGTGGGGGCTGCCCTGCACCTCTGGGGCAACTGAAGTCACCCGGGGCTTGAGACCTGCTCGAGGGGACAGGCAGTGTCACGCTGATGCCCAGCCACACCAGGGAGGGAGAGCTGGGTGTTGCAGGGCTGCTCCATGCTCCAGTGCTCCCTCCTGCATCCAGGGCAGCAGAGATCAGGGTGAGCCCCCGAAGCCCAGGAGATCCCACCCATGGGGAGAGGCTCCTCTTGCATTTTCATTTTCTGCCCTGTGGAGCAGATGTTGTACCTCCTGAAGCACCTAAGAGAAGGCAAAAGGCACGCTGATCCCACAACAGATAAGCACAGGCATTCCTGAGCCCCAGAACTTGCACCGAGTGCCCAGGCCAGCCACCCTTCCCAGCAACGCTGAGGCTGGAGAGGCCGTTTTGTTGGCGGGGGGCTGGGGGGATCTGAGCTAGAACTGGAGCTGTTGGAGAAATGGCACAGACATGTCGTGGCTCCCTGTGCCATTCCCATCCCACGTTGCCCAGAGCAGATGAGGCTTCACCAGGGTCCAGGACCACTTGCAGGCTCTTTGTCACCTTGGTCGACAGAGCCAGGAGCTGGGGGTTTGCCCTCTAAATGCCCCCAGCAGTGTGCCAAGACAGGCAGCACACAGCTGTCCCCTCCCCCTGTGGCTAGCACTTGATGGCATTTTAATGCCCTTTAATGTCTCTGGAACAAAAAGCATTTTCTCTGCACAAATAGCACTCTGCACCTTGTGGCTGCTGTCTGTCTGTGTCTCTCTGAGAGCTTTGCAGTCATTAATAACATTAGTGAGTCCCAACCCCCCTCCCCGCGCTGGGGGGAACCTGTTTCCCCAGGGGTGAGTTTCCCCAGTGATAGTGTAGATGGGACTCTCCCGGGGCTGGGATAACCCCGTCCTCGCTGCTGCTCGCTCCTGCGACGCTGATGCCTGGGCTCCTGGGCTGAGACACAGCCCGGAGCCAAGAACTTTGTCGTGTGGGTCCTTGTAAAGGAGCAGTGATGACACATGTGACGGTGTCATCTTTTGGGGCTGGAGGGTGCCAATAAAACACAGCCGCATCAGAGGAACAGCCCTGCAGATACACACACACAGTGGTAATAACAGTAACGACTTTCAAAATTAAACCCTCCTCAAGCAGATAATGGCACAGGCAGGGCTTGAGCCAAAGAAGGAGGATCCAGGAAACTACAGGCTGGTCAGCCCCACCTCCGTCCCTGGAGAGGAGATAGAACAGCTTGTCCTGGATGTCTAAGCATGTAGAAGAAGAAAAGGTCATCAGGAGTGGTCAGCATGGATTCACCAAGGGGAAATCATGCTTGACCAGTCTGATAGCCTTCTACCATAGAAGGAGTGGCTGGGTGGATGAGGGGAGAGCAGTAGATGTTGTCTACCTTGACAGGGCTTTTGATGCTGTCTCCCAGAACTCCCTCATAGCTCAGCCTAGGCAGTGTGGGTTGGATGAGAGGACAGTGGGGTGGATTGAAAACTGGCTGAAAGACAGAGCTTAGAGGGTTGCGATTGGTGGCACAGAATCCAGTTGGAGGTCCGTAACAAGTGGGGTTCCCCAGCGGTCAGTACTGGGTCAGGTCTTGTCCAATATATTCATCAGTGACCTGGACGTAGGGACAGAGTGTACCCTCAGCTCGTTTGCTAATGACACCAAACTGGGAGGAGTGGCTGACACCTCAAAAGGCTGTGTCACCACACAGCGAGACCTGCACAGGCTGGAGAGCTGGGCAGAGAGGAACCCGATGGAATTCAACAAGGGCAAGTGTAGGGTCCTGCACCTGGGGAGAAATAACCCCCTGCACCAGGACAGGTTGGGGGTGACCTGCAGCTCTGAGGAAAAAGACCTGGGAGTCCTGGTGGACACCAGAATGCCCATGAGCCAGCAATGGGCCCTGGTGGCCAAGAAGCCAATGGCATCCTGGGAGGCATCAGGAAGAGTGTGACCAGTGGGTGGAGGGAGGTCATCCTGCCCCTCTGCTCTGCCCTGGGGAGGCCCCATCTGGAGCACTGGGTCCAGTTCTGGGCTCCCCAGTTCAAGAAGGACAGGGAACTGCTGGAGAGGGGACAGCAGAGGGCTACAGAGATGATTGGAGAATTAGAATATCTCTCTTATGAGGAAAGGCTGAGAGACCCGTGTCTTTCTAGCCTGGAGAAAAGAAGACTGAGAGGGGATCTCATCAATGCTCATAAAGATGTAAACGGTGGATGTCAAGAGGATGGGGTCAGGCTCTTCCCAGTGGTGCCCGGTGACAGGACAAGGGGCAACAGACACAAGCTGGAACACAAGAAGTTCTGTCTGAACATGCAGAAAAACTACTTTCCTGTGAGGGTGGCAGAGCCCTGGCAGAGGCTGCCCAGGGAGGTGGTGGGGTCTCCTTCTCTGGAGACATACAAAGCCGTTCCTGTGGGACCTGCTCTGGGTGGACCTGCTCTGGCAGGGGGTTGGACTAGATGATCTCCAGAGGTCCCTTCCAGCCCCTGCCAGGCTGTGATTTTGTGTGAAAAGCTAGCAAGGGCTTCTTGGGATGCAGCTCGAGGAGGGGAGGGTGGCCACACTGGCTTGGCCATCAGTGGGTTGGTGGTGTGTTTTAGGGACAGCTCATGCCAGCAGTCCTCAGACAGGACAGCAGCATTGCATCCTTTACCCTGCTCTAACAGCAAAGCTTAGTGCCACCAGCCATGCTCAGTGCCCGTTCCGTGCCAGGGAGGCAGGTCCCAGCCTGACCATGGGACGGTGTTTGGCTCTGCCCCTGCCAGCTCTGGCGTATGGGTCCCTTGGGACACACTGCCCATCAGGAAGGGGACACGATGAGGGGCTTGGTGCAGGTTGGGGGCTGGAGGGTGCAGGCACCCAGCCCTTCTCTGCTGCTGTCAGACATGGTGTGTGATGCCTTTGGAGATGCCAGCAGCTGGGACAGCTCATGGCACAGATCAGTGCCAGAGACACCTTTCCACTGTCCCCTTCAGCCCGTCTGAGCCCTCTGCTCCAGTCCAAATGCATTATTCCATCTTCCTTTCCCTTTTACAGGCCTTTGCACTGAAGCCAAGTGAAGAACCTCAGAATTGCACTACACACCATTTAACTCAGCTACGATTTCTCCAGCAGCAAAGCATCTCCGCCGCCACTGAGACCTTGACGGCTGGTTTATTCCCTCCTTGCCCATCGCTCCCATCTCTGTGCCTGGAAGACAGTGCTCAGCTGTAGCTCTAACTCTGTCCATCCCACTGGACTGCCCCCCACCATGTTTCAACGTCTCACCAGCCTCTTCTTCAGCGACAGCAACACGCCAGAATGCCTGGAAGAACCCAAACCCTTTGTTGAGGAGGAGGAGGAGGAGGATGGCTGGCTCGTAATTGATCTTGCAGGTGAGAAAAGCAGGGGGGACTCTTTTCCCACAGCCTCTGCTGCACCTTGTCTCTTTGGAGCTGGGCAAACTCCTAGAGATGACAGCAGATGAGCTTCCACCACATGTGAGCAGCTCTGCCCTTCATCCCTTCTCCCCTGGTCCTCCTGCCCTGCCCATGGTGCCCAGCGCTGTGGAGCCCTGGACCTGCTCCTGCTTTTTCCCTTCCTTTTCCTCTCCCAATGGTGGTTCCCAACTTTCCACCAGTGTGGGAGCAGCAGCAGCATCCCCAGCTGGAGCTGCTCCTGCCCAGGAGCCTCCAGGTGCCTCCGCACCAGGATGGGACCCTGGCACAGCACCAACCTGGGGAGGTCACCCAGGGGTTCGGTGCGATGCTGGCTGCGGGGGGCTCAGTGGGGTGGGGGATGCCAGCCCCCACGGGCTGTCTGGCAGTGCCCTGGCCTCGGCTGAGCTGTGCTGGGAGCAGTCCTTTGCCAGGAGGAGCTGGGCTCGGCTGCTCCCTGCAATGCCCCTGCCAAGAGCAAACTGGGACCCTGTTCCCATGGGGAGAACCCCCCTCCTGGGTGCTGGTGGGGGGCCAGGGTTTTCCCCACACCAGGCAGGCAGCTGGGAACATGCCACCAGCAATTTGGGTCAATCTCGCCACATTTGGGTCATTTGAGTCCATCAGGGGAGCAAATCTCCACTCCAATGGATTTATCTTCCCAAATCATTCCCAGTGCCCGTGCCAACAGCATTCAGCCAAGGGATGTCTGGCACAAGGTCCTCCTTCCCAGGGGTGGCGACAACCATCCAGAGCCCCGTTTGACACCAACCAGGCGGATCAAATTCCTTGTGTGCTGAGAGCTTCTCTGGCTCCATTAAGACCTTGGTGTTTGTGTTGTGGGGTCGATGACTCAACCCATTGCAATGATAATTTTATGACCTTTTCCTTGCAAGTTGAGCAGCGCACTCAGACAAACAAGCCTGCCCTGTTCAGGAGCTCCTCAATGTCCATGGTCTGCTTTTGTAGCCTCTGGTTAGTTGTGGTGGCCCAGCCCAGGGGACCACAAATGTATCCTGCAGGTTTAGGAGGAGGGTTTTGTCCTCCCTCTTGCAGACATTTGTTCTGCAAGCAGATGCTCCCCGCCTGTCCCCTGTGCACTGGGCAGAGCTCATTTTCATGATGTGAGTTGTTTGTTAGGGATTTTCCCCCTGCAGTGAGCTGGAGAGGGGACTGGAGTATGGAAAAGCCTGGGATGGGGGACAGGGACAGCCCCATGCCTGGTGGGAGCACTATGGAGAGCTGGTGGGGGTGGATGGGTGGTGTTGGCACGGGCAGCCATGGAGGGTTCTCTGTCCTCTGGGCTCTCTGGTGACTGTCCCGGGAGGGACACAGCAGTGACACAGGACGGGGCTGGCTGCAAGGAGGACCCTGGAGCCATGGGCATGCAGCTGCAGCCATGAGTCTGGGCCAGCTGGCAACAGCTGCAGCGTGCCCAACGCGCGCCAGAAGGGGCCAGGAGTTTCCCCAGAGAGAGAAACGCTGGGCTGTGCCCTGATCCTCTGGCTGTGAGACTGCAGCCGGCTCAGCGGGGACCCAGGGATGACTTTGGTACAAAAGGCTCCCATTTTTTTTCCAATCAGGCAGCCAGGCGCTCGGTGCAGGGCTGGCTCTCAGCAGTGTGCCTGCCGGGGACCTGCCACCCCTCTGCCAATTCCCACCGGCCCTGCCTCTGCCTTTTCCCGTAGCATTCCCCGGCTGGTGAGGGACTGATTTATTTCAGGCCTATTTTTGAGGCTGGAGTTATGCAAAGCACTTTAAAAACTAAACCCACTGGCTCCAGCCTCCATCCTTCCCTTTCGAGCCACGGTGGCCGGCAAGCATCTCACAGCCTGTCTCCCTCCCAGTAGTGGGGCAGCCTAATGAGCCTCCCAGTTTGTCCCCTCTCAGCCAGGTCTTTGACCCACGTGTTGCAAAATGCACCTGAATTTACCAGATGACCCCGGAGCATTTCAGATGCCCCTCTCGCCCCATCGCCCAGCCTGGCTCTGCTCAGTGCCCAGGGAGGCAGCGAAGAGCGTTTCCCGGTGTTGAGCAATACGGCTGCAAGTCACCCAGGGATTTGGGGATCCTAAAATATTCCTTGTGACATTAAACCCCCCCTTGGTGAGGGATGGGGACAGGCAGCCATGGATGGCAAGGGCTGGGTTCAGCCGCGCTGGGTCCCCTGCTCCCGGTGCCCACAGCACCCCTGTTGCGGGAGCGCTGCGGGACAGGGAATGCTCCAGCCGGGCTCCATGACGGTCTCCCGGCTGACAAATAATCTCCAGCCCGACCTGTCAACAACTATTAATAGCTTGATATCCACTGACCTGAAGAAAGACACTCTCGTGTTCACGAGGCTAATTGTGGCCTGCCCTAAGCCCCGGGCTGGGGCATCGTCCCTGGGGAGGAGCCGGGGACATGTTGGGTGGCAAACGCCAGCCCCGTGCTTCCTGCGCTACAAGAACACACCTCTGGTTTCTCCTGCACCCTCACCCAGGCTCAGGGTCACACGTGTCCATATGGATACCAGCCAATTCCCTCGCATCCCCCTGCGCGAGGCCAGGACTGGGTCTGGATATCCCCATGAGCCCCACATTAGGCGCAGGCTCCCTTCCCGTAACACAACCAGTAATTCCAAGCACAGGCAGCCCAGGAAAGTGCCAGCCCCAGTGCTTTTGCCAGGCAGAGGTGAGGAAGGGAAGGCAAGGAAGGCTGGGTGTCGGAGGGGGGTGGGAGGGCAGCTCCAGGATCAACCACCCAAAGTTTGGTCTCTAATGGACTGAAGCTGAAGGTGCAGTGAAAAGCTTTGCTGAAGAACTTAGTCCCCTGATTTCTTCCAGAAAAAAAAAAGGTGTGAATTGGTTTTTTTCCTCTGTGTGTGTGTGTGTGCGCTTGGTTTCAATGTTTGCAAAGTGCCGGGCGGTGTTTGCAGGCGCAGGTGGCTGGCGTTCCTCCGGCACGGCACAGCTCGGCTGCCGTGACTACAGCCAAAAGCAGTTATTGCTTTGTGGGCTGAATTTCTTCCTTCATTTGGAGAAGGAAAAAAACCCAACCCCTGCTGATTTCCCTCACTTTTTGGTTAAACTGCCTACCCAGAACCGTCTCCATTGCTTGGTGGCTTAGTGCAGCCGCCCCGGTGTGGGGGTGCCAGCTGGGACGCGGGGCGGTGCGGGCATCCCCCTCCCCACGGGGTCCCGGTGACACCGTGCTCGTCTCTAGCGGCGGTGATGGCGGTGGGGTGTCTCTTGCACTAACGATACCCCTTTCTCTCCCCCCTCCCCTCCCCACTGTACATGGTATGTGTGTGTGTCCCCCCGCTGCGCCCCGCATGGCTCTTGCACCCCCCCGCCATCCCCAGGCAGCCGTGCCCGCCCTGGCGCAGCCCGGCGAGTGGGTGCTGGCGGTACCGGGCGCTCGGTGCGATCCCGCCCGGCGCCCCCCGGTCCGCCACCCCCGCCGGCCGCTTCCCCGGCTCCGGCCGGTCCCTGCTTGATGGACGAGAGTTGGTTTGTCACCCCTCCCCCCTGTTTTACTGCAGAGGAGCCCGGCCCCGATGGCGTGGGGAGCAGCCCCATGGAGGACCTGCTCATCGAGCACCCCAGCATGTCCGTCTACGTCACCAGCACCCTCGAGGTGGACGGGGAGGTACCCGAGGACGATGCTGCCGGGTGAGTGTGACTTGGGGGTGCTCGCCGGGGGCTGCCAGCCCCAGCACCCACTGGAGAAACAGGGTGGACGGTCAGTCCCGGCATCCCAAATCACCACATAGGCCTGGGAGCGTTTTGCCAACACTACCTGGAGATGGAGCGGGCCTGTGGGAGACCTCAGTGTCCCCACGTCCCACCTCAGGGAGCACCCTGCTCGCCTGGCCATTTGCCCCGGCTGGTGCTGTGCAGGGATGGCAGCCTCTGTGTCCTGAAATACTCTGCTAAGGGCATCTCAATGTCATGTTGGGATTGCTGCGGGGGCATCATCATGAGTTTGCCGCTGGGCTGCAGCAGGAGATGGCTGTGTCCGTCTCCCCTGTCCCGAGCAGAGTCTCCTGGTGATGCTGCCTGTCACCCCACTGCCCGTCCCAGGGGAGTTTCCAGGCTGGGCTTAAACATAGGGTTTTGCACATGTATGGCATAACCAGCGCAAACCCAACAGGACAAGGTGGCCTTTGGGCACAGTGGTCCCATGGCTCCCTGAGGCAGGAAGGTGCTGCAGCCCCCTGATCGCCCTCCTGGCCCACAGCTGTGGGTGAGCGGGACACCACTGGCCACGGGTGCAGAGACATTTCTCCCTGCCCCAACATCCAGTTTAGCAGGGGGACTAAAGTTAAACAGAAATACCCCAGATCTCACCACTGCCCTCTCCTACCCCAGGAGCTGTGGGCTGGAGCCCCCCAACATGCTTCCTGGGGCCACAGCCTTGCTGCAGCCCCTGGGGAGCTCTGCCCTTTCCCCATGGCTGCCCTTGCTGCCCTGCAGCACTGGGAAAGCCCTCATCATGCCCATGCTCAGCCCTGAGTGAGCCCCAGGTCCCACTCACTGCCCCCCAGTCCCAGCCCTCCAGCATCTCCCCCAAGAGCCCCTCACCAGGCAGGGGAGGTGGAAGAATTTGGGGTGAACTTCCACCTGGGCTAGGGGACACCATTCCTCCAGGACTTCTCTCTTTCCAAACTCTCCCTGAGGGCCACAGCTTGATCTCAAGAACTTCAGCGGAACCTCAGCGCTGGAGGGTGCAGAGAGGGGGCCAAAGGGAGCTAGAAATGGGCCAGGAGACCAAATGGGTCACAAGTGGGATGGAAATGGGACTGGCCTTGGCTTCCCTCTGCTGGGGTCAAGGGAAGTAGCCATGGTGGGGGACTGTGGGGCTGCCCCGTTCCTGGTGGTGCCTGGATTTATCCTGGGTGTCCTAGAGCCCACCTGTGCTGGAGCCTCTCCCTCTCGGCTGTGGAGCGGGAGGGGACTGGGTCCATCCTGGGGGCACAGTGTGGTGGGGAGGGAGACTGGGCTGGAGACCCCAGCCGCCTTCTTGCTGGGGTGGGCGAGGGCCAGGCACGGGTGGCCACTGACAGCCCCTTTCTCCACAGGGAGGTGCCGGAGCCCCGGCTGGAGCGGCACATGCCGCACCACAGCAGGTCCCTCTCGGTGAAGGCCGCCATTCTGGAGAAGGTGGGGCAGGCGCGGCGGGTGCAGCGGGCCAAGCAGATGGTGGAGAAGCACCAGCTCAGCCAGAAGGCCCTGCAGCGGCAGAACCGGGCCCGCCAGCGCCCGCTGCGCCGGGCCAAGCAGTGTGCCGGGACCTTCGTCCACCAGCCCTGCCAGCGCCACTGCAACTACTGACCTCGCCGGGCCCACCCCCTCGCCGCCTCCCCCGGCGGAGAGAGGGAGACCTCACCCCCCGCCCCGACACCGGCCGCCCCGGGGAGCCACTGCCGGTGCCGCTGGGAGGCTGTTTCACTCCACGCACCCCCTCCACAGGGAGGTGCCGGAGCCCCGGCTGGAGCGGCACATGCCGCACCACAGCAGGTCCCTCTCGGTGAAGGCCGCCATTCTGGAGAAGGTGGGGCAGGCGCGGCGGGTGCAGCGGGCCAAGCAGATGGTGGAGAAGCACCAGCTCAGCCAGAAGGCCCTGCAGCGGCAGAACCGGGCCCGCCAGCGCCCGCTGCGCCGGGCCAAGCAGTGTGCCGGGACCTTCGTCCACCAGCCCTGCCAGCGCCACTGCAACTACTGACCTCGCCGGGCCCCCCCCCTCGCCGCCTCCCCCGGCGGAGAGAGGGAGACCTCACCCCCCGCCCCGACACCGGCCGCCCCGGGGAGCCACTGCCGGTGCCGCTGGGAGGCTGTTTCACTCCACGCACCCCCACACACCTGCACCCCTAACCCCCCCACTCCTCGTCTTCCTGCCCCCGCTCTCCATGGCTCCCCTCACCCTTCTCCCCCGATGCCGGCCGGGCCAGCACCCCCCGGCACTGCCGGCATGGAGGGCCCTGCCGCCCCCTCCACCCTGGCGGCCACACTGGCCCTCACGCAGGAAATCGGTATTCCCGGAAATCACCCCTTTCCCAAATCTGCGGCGCAGCCTGTTTGTCCCGAGGAGCCTATGGCATCAGTGCCTTTCTTCATGATGTCATGGTTCTGCGCACAGCCGGGCTGGGATGTCACAAGCAGAGACACCGAGCGGCAGCGAAAAGAGCAACAACGCAACAAGATTTGGGATTTTTAGGAAAAAATCTCATCAATAACACTAAGTAATGCTTCCTCCCCCCAAAACCAGCAAATAACCCCCTCTCTCCCTGATTTTCCAATTACATTTTTACCGTGATAAGACAAAATGCCGGCTGCCAGTCCCGAGGGGGCTTGTTGTGGGGAAGAGCTGGTGGACACCTTGGTGGCAGGGTCAGCCGGGCGGCTCACGGTGCCTCGTGGTGTTTTTTTTTAAAGACAACCTTAAAAGCAATCTCAGGAAACAAAGCACCATCCCAGCGCCTCGCCAGAGCCCTCCATGGCCTCGCCGGGAGGGGGTGGCCCCGTGGCCGGTGGTCCCTCCAAGCTGGCTGGCTGCTTCATCCAAGCAAGCCCCCTCCTCCTGGAGCCACTTGTCTGCCCGAGCCGCACCGACACACGTACATATGTACATTTGTGGGTGGACATTTCTCTGTGTACTTGGACGAGGCACCGCTGAAGCCAAGGAGCACGGTCGGCCCCATGTTAATCCCTGGGAGGGGAGCGGAGACAGAGACCTGTGCAGCTTCCCTGAGGTGGCAAAAGCACGTGGAAGGTGGTGGTGAAGGGATGCCGAAGAGGAGGCCAGAGGGAAGAGGCTGAAGTAAGGGCAGAGATGGACCTGGGAGCGGTTGCAAAGGGACACGATGGGGCAGGCCCGGTCAGTGGGGCCGGGCGAGGGGATCGCTGCAGTGAAGCCATAACGGGAATACCTTCTCCCCCCACTAAAAATTGCATCCTTTCCACTGAAGGGCCAAATTCCGGCATGGGCAATGCTGATTTTTTAATGCAAATCCCTCCCCTCCCCGTGACTGACTCATTCTGCCTTGCAAAGGACACGTCCAGACTTTACACCAGCTCCGGCACCAGCTGAGATGACTCCAAACCCAGCAGAAATTTACTGATTCCCCCCCAGCTCCCTCCCTTTAGAGACTGGTTTTGCACTCCGCGCCCCGAGGAAGGTCTGGCCATCGTGTCCTGCTCGTGGCAAGCTCCCTGGATCCTCACCCTCTTAGACAAAAAATATCCCCACTTCACCCCCCGCAAAAAATGCTGATTTCACAGGAGTTTCTTCCATTCACCATGTTATATCCCTTAATATCAGTTTGGGACCTAGGTTGAAGGAATCGTGGTGAGCCCGACCTCAGACAGCTGATATTTATTAATTTTTTTTTAATGAGATTAAAACCAAACCAAACCCTCTTACAAGCACCAGCCCCTGGCTCTGTGCCTGGGAGCCTGGACCACGGGGGAGCTGGCTAATGATGCTCACCTGCAGCATTTATCTTTCACTCTGATGACATGATGTTCCCAAAAACACAGAAAGAATGAAAAAAAAAAAAAAAAGCTCTCAAGTAGCTCTTTTCAGCCTTTCCCTCTCAATTCTTCCAGGCCAGTTTCTCAATTCAAGTCCTCCTGAGACCTGGCACCCTCATCACAGGAGTGATGTGATGCCTCCTGCCCCTCTGGCTGTGGCAGCCACGCTGTGCTGGCAGAGATGCTGGGCTGTGTCCTGGCACCCGCCACACCGGCGTGTCTGCTGCTGCTTCAGCCTTTCTGGTGAGCGCGGTGGCACCGGAGCTGGTGTTTCACGGCCGGTGGTTTATCAGCAAGGAGCGGGCAAGGATTGGGGAACCCGCTGTTGGCCCCCCCCGGCCCTCGGCATTGCCCACCGCTCCTGGGGCCTCACCGCAGCCACCGTCCCTCACCGCCAAACCTGAGACCATGCTGGAGATCACCATGCTTCATCTCTGTGTCTTCTCAGCGAAGAGACCGGCAACTCCTTGACTTGAGGGGAACGTTTACATCCTTTGGCTTCACATTAAATGCCTTTTTTCCCCCCAAAGCGATGCCTGGCATGAACCGGGAGCACAGCAGGGGCGCTGGCACCGGTGTCTGTGAAGACAAGTGGGCACTGAGCCCCAGCTCTCGGGTGCCCGATGAGGTGCTGCCTTCCCTGCGCCGCTCTCCCCTGTCACCAGGTGCCGTGCGTCAGAGGAAGCATTGTCTCTCTGGCCCGAGTACAAATCAAGAAGTGGACAAGCCAAGAATCGTCCTGCCTCCCTGCCCCTTCTCCATTGCAAATTCTCCTCCTGCTCATCCGAGATGCCGACAGTCCTTCCGGAGCGTTCCCGAAATGGGAGGCTGGCCGCGACCCTGTCACCCCCGCAGCTCCCCGGGGAGGATGTGCTGGGGACAGCAAGGCTGGCTGGGAGCGTGTCCCCGAGAGATCCTGCCGTGTCTCCTACCAGCCCTTCCCGTGCCCACCCGTCTGCTTCCAAACAGTACCCCAGTAGTGGAAACCCCTCATCAAAATCCTCCTCATCCATCACCACCCAGAAAGCCGTGGCTGTGCTCCCGGGGCTCAGCGCACCCGGCTCCGGTGGCCGGCACCCAGCACCCAGCCCCGGCTCTGCGGCCACTGGAGATACTCCGTCCTGGTTTTCGGAAGCGAATGCAAACTGTTTTCTTTTCCTTTCTTCTTTCTGTGCCAGTCTGAGACATCTTTCATCACGCTGTGCCCAGCCAGCACAGGACATGAAGCAGAACTATTATCACACTTTATATCAAGAGTATGTTTATAAAGGATTAATAAATTATTAATAATGTTTTCATGAAGAGGTTAATCCAGAGTCCTAGCATCCCGCAGGTCAACGGAGCGCACTTACCACAGCATATATGGGCTCCTGCGACCCCTCCCTGTTGTTTGCACACTTGCTTGTGTATTAACATCTAATAATCACCTATTAATCCCTGCAAAGCGACTGTCGATCCACCGGTGTGACCAACTCTTCTTATGCTGCGGCGAAGGTGTGTTCAGACTGCGCTTTGCAGAAGCCCTGCCACGCTCCTCTCCAGCCCGATGGTGAGCACAAGACCTGGCCTGATACCAAGTCTCCTGCCCAGTGTCGCCAGAGCAAGAAAACCCCTTTACACTGAGCTCATGAGTCTCCTCGAATCTTAAACAAATGAAAGGTGCTTAAAAACTGAGAACTTTTCCTGTCTGTGCACATGTGTAGATATCTCACCACGGCATGGGTGTTCGGTAGGTTGTTTCGGGGTGCGGGTTTTAGTTTTTTTAGGGGTTTGTTGATATTCTTTTCCGCCCAGTATTTTCAATTTGTGACTAGCTGTGCGGTGCTCCCGCCGGGAGGGTGAAGCAGCCACGGCGTGGGCTGGCAGGGAGGCCCGTGGGCCGGTGTCCTGCTGGAAAGGCTGGGACGAGTCTTGCTTTCTTTTCTTTACTTGTGTAGGGGGAAACTACAGCATGGACTCAGGGACAAATAGATATGCTGGGGTCTTTTAAAAAAGAGGTTTGTTTTTTTCCGGGCTTCTCTGTTTGGCTGTGGGGTTTGTTTCTGGCTGTGAGTCCTCTGGTTGGCACGGTCCTGACGGATGCTGCGGGGATGTGACTGAAGCCTTTGGCAGCGTGTGTCGGTGTGAGGCTGCCGTGCGTTGGGAGAGCAGCAGGGTTTGGTGCTTGGACATAGCACTGTCCCTGAGCAGCAGCCCCTCTACCTTTGCCCATGTCCCGAAAATTCACCTTATAGCTGCTAGAGCGCGGCCGGTCCTGCTGTTGGAGCAGTCGCGTGGAGGAATGCTGGTGCAGGGCACAGGCAGGTTTCTGGGCAGTGTGTTTTGTGTTTCTTGCAATGAAAGCATAAAACAAAACAAACAAACAAACAAACAAACAAAAAAAAGGAAAACTTCCCCAATGAAAAAATCTGGGCAAATCTCTGTTGCCCAGATCTCTGCCCAGTCAAGTCAGTCACAGTCACTCTCGGGTGGGCGAGCTGGCTCCAGCGCCGCGCCGGGGGGCACGGACGGGCAGGTGTTTGGGGCATCGGGCCTCTGCGGGCAGGCTGGGGCTGGCGGAGGCAGCAGACCCCCGTGGTGGCAAGATCCCCGTGGTGCAGGGGGTCTTCTCTGAGCAAGGCGTGAGAGATTTGCATCTCGGTTGGCTTCTGTGGGTACGGGGCAGGGCAGCCCGGCTCCGCAGCAGAGCGATGGGTGAACGCCCCAGAGTGAATGAGGAGGCTGCCCCGGGCATGGGACCCAGGGCAGGAGAGGCACCCCCTGGAGAACAGCACCTCTCAAGATGAAACCAGCTCAAGCCAGGACACGTCTAAACCCGTGTACCCCCATGCGACCCACCTCCGGGGCAGCTCCCCGCCTGGCGCTGCTTGCCACAAAGGCAGGCTGGCAGCCACAGCAGGGGCAGGACACCTCGCTGGCAGCCAAATTTTTGCCGTATTTGGGCTGTCACCTGCATTGCAAGACCAGGGGGGAGCTGCCACGGGAGGTGCGGCAATGGTCCTCGTCACTCGCTGCTCTGAAACATGCACTCACAAATGCGCTTTCCCAAAAACTCTGCTATAAAAGCTCAATCTAGAAGGAAAAGGATTCTTTCCATGGGAGTCAGCGTGCGTTTTTTTCATCATGGAAAACATAAACACTCGGCTCATCCCAAAGATCAATCACCGCTGTGGGAATCCTCACTCTTTGTTTAGGCATCTTTCTAATCAAGAGATAATCTTACATTTACATCTTACTGATACCTTTGCCTCTTTCATCCAGCCCCACTGGGGAGAGAAAGCCCCACTAGATGTCTTGTCATACCAGTCAGAACAAAACAAAACAAAAGATTAAAAAAAAATGCTCCAGTTTGGTTCTAGACTTGAATCACAGCTTTGCAGTTGCTCCTGTGGAGGATAAATATCAGTTCCCATGCCCTGCGTAGAGTGGAAATTAAATTTCATGTGAATTCATTGAAAAACATACAATAATTAGAAAACAGCCAGTGCAAACGTGGTACGGCGCCTCGAGTCAAGAGAAATGGTTCTCAGCATCTTCCTGTGACGCCTGGCAGAGGCAGCACCGGGGGCAGACGGCAGCACCCAGCCCCACTGCCCGGTGCTGGGCTTGGTGTGACCACAGTCCCCGAGGCTTCCCTGCGTGTCCGGGTTTAAAACCAGAGGCCGGCCGTGTCCAGCTGGTGCCATGGGGACTCTCCAGCCACCAGGGATTGTCAGCAGCCACCGTTCCCACAGGTGGCACAGACGTGCCTCCTGTTTGCTGCGCCTCCTTTGCTCTCTGCACTCAGAAACAGCTGCTGGGGGGCAGAGGGACGTGTCAGCACCCCAGCATCCCCCCCCAGTCCTCAGAGCCTCCCTGCACGTTTTCCTCTGCCCCAGGGCTGTGTCTGGTGACATCCTCAGCAGAGCTGCTCGCAGGGACCAGAGCCTGAGGACAGATACCCACCGCTCTCGCAGCCTCTCCATCCCACTGTCACACCAGCTGGGGACAATAAAGGGCCTTAAGTGGCCTCGGTCACCACGGGGCTCGTCTTCTTCAAGGCAGAGCTTTCCATCTCTGCCCATTTCTCTCAGCTCCGGCCAGTACAGTGTCAAAGTCATGAATAATTTCCCGGCATCTTCAAGGGCTCAGTCCTCGTCCCGTTAATATGATGGGAGCGGCTGTCACAGGTCTCATGAGCGTGGCCACAGAAGCTGGATGAAGTAGTGGGAGGGGCTCTGCGTGGTTGGCAGGTCCCTCTTTTGGTGAGAGGTGTCCTCAAACCCATCAGAGATGCTGCCTTCTCCCCAGCTTGACCCCAGGATGCCAGTGGTGGTGGAAGCACACATCAGCCACAGGCTCCGGACAGCCCCACGCCACTTGGGCAGGAGGTGGCCCCACGGCTGCCTGTTTCATGCCAATCATGGATGCATCGTCAAACAGCCTTTCTTTTTGCTTCTCATTAACTAAACCCACGACTCTTTCCTTAATAGGATGAAGATGGCAAAGATGAGCAGCTCCATTTAATAACAGACGGCTCTTACATGTAGTCCTTTTTTACAATTCTTCTTTACAGGAAGGTGACATGCAGGTGTCCTCCCCTTACTCTCACTCTGAGCTAATACCTCCTGGGCTGCTCGGGGTGGGGGGTTGCTTTTCCAGCCCCACACCCAGAGCAAGAGGGATGCCACCGCGTGGAAACACTGCCATGAAGCTTTAGCTCGTACAGCTAACCCCGAAAATCCCCCGACCTTCCACTCCGGTCCATGTTTTATCGAGGGGGGGGTGTGTGTGTGTGAAGATTTTATTCCTTGCAATTGGAGGGGGAAACCAGCACAGTAAATTGTAATTGTAGCTTAAAAATGTGTTGTGCAGGGGAGCCCAAAGCTTCTCCGCTCTTTCCCGGTCCCCTCGCCTACCCACGGCGGGGGGGCCGGGAGCGGCCGTGCACAATTTCACTGAAATCCCCTCTGCAGCTTTGTATCGGCACAATTATGCTTTAGGAAATCTAGGGAGGAGGGAAACAGCACAAGGCCTAACAGTAAAATAGTAATATTTGCTCTTGTATCTTAAATGTACCCGTACTGAGGCACTGAGCACCGCAATATGGTATCTGTATGTATCAACCCCAGGTATTCTGCTTGTAAAGCTCCTCCACGCGCATCATCCATCTCCATGTGGGACTGACTGTACATGTGCCTTTCACCCTTTTTCATGGTTTGTCATCTTTTTTTAACACAACTGCAGAACTTGAATAAATCAGTGAACTCTAGTTAAAAGTCCTATGCAAGAGGTGACGGGGGAGTCAGTTTTTGACATTTCTGTGTTTTCTATGTTGTTTTAAAAGTAGATGCTGGGATTTTCAGAGAAGCCTAACAGAAGTAATACCCTAAATAGCATTTAGGTTTGGGGTGGGGGTTTTTTGTTTGTTTTTTTTTTAGCTAAAAAGCATTTGGCATTTTGGCTGCTCAGTCTCTTGGGCAGCTTTTTGAAAAGATCGGCCTAAACCCCAGCTCCTGACGTGGTTTGTGCGTGGAGAGGGAGCGGCAGAACGAGCACCAGCGCTTCCCCAGGAGGGGCGGCGCGTTCGACGCCGGCGTTTCCTTTCAAGAGAAAGGAGAAGAAAAGTGCTATTCGGTGGGAAAAGGTTGCCTTAAGCCTTCCCTGGATGCGCTGGAGAAGGTGGTGGTCCCCGGCCGCCCCCGGCCATGGGATGCCCAGGCAGAGGGTCTCTCCCAGCCGGGTGCTGCCGGATGCCTTACACCAGTGGGACAAACTTCCACCCCCGGGATTTGGAGAAGAGGGAAAAAAAAAAAAAAAAAAAAAAAAAAAAAAAAAAAAAAAAAAAAAAGCCCCACGTTTTTCTACATCACCTATGCTGTAGGACTGAGACCTCGTCCGAACCTCAAAGCTAACAAAATAACGTCCTTTTTGTGTGTTCCATGTGAAATCGGTGTAAGCAAGGTTAGTAGAGAAAGGGTGTCTCCTTCTCGTAGGACATTGTGTAAACATTTGCTGTGTGTCAACAGACTGAAGGACACAACTGCCTGGAATACGTTACGTAGTGTGCCTGTGTGTATGTAACCTGGATTTGGTTGTTAGGTTGTAATGCTGTCTTTTGACTGAAAAAAAAAAATCTAATATAAAGAAAAACCACAAGAAATAAAAAAAAATATATTTAAACTCTATTTTGTGTGTATTCCTCTAAAGCCTGCAAGTAAACCTGTTTGCAAAATGCTTTGGTTTTTAAAATAAGCTTTTAAAAGTCAATGCTCTGACTGTCAGAGCAAGTCAAGAGAAAAAAGTTCCCTGTGAAGACATGGAGGCTCAGGGCAAGGGAGGGCACGGGCTGTGTCATCAGAGGGGTTTTCTTTCTTTTTCCTCCCCATTAAAAAACCCTAAAACTCAGCAGATGGTCGCAAGGGCTACAGCATCTGCTGATTGCCCAGAGAAAGCCGAATCCGAAAGAGGCCCATCTCTTACAGCATCAGATGTTTCTCCAAGCAGGCACCCATCAGTCTGACACGTTCCGAGCACCCACCGGGTACCCGAGAGGCAGAGACGTCTCCAAGATGATGAGGAGCTTGGAGCATCCGACCAATGAGGGGAGGCTGAGAGCTGGGATCGCTCAGCCTGGAGGAGAGAAGGCTCAGTGGGATCCCATCCACGTGAGCAGGTACCTGATGGGGGGTGTTCAGAAGAAGGAACCAGGCTCTTCCCAGCCCGGGGGCAGGATGAGAGGCACAAACTGAGGTAAAAAAGAAGAGAAATTCCACTTAGACATAAGAAAATGTGTTTTTACTGTGTGGGTGGTGGATCAGAGGAGCAGGGTGCTCAGTGAGGTTGAGGAGTCTCCATCCTTGGAGACACCCAAAATGAGAAGGACTTGGCCACGAGCAACCTGCTCTGGGCAGGGGTGGGATGGGCTTTCCCACAAAGCAAAGGCAGGGGTGCTCGGGGTGTCGCAGCTGCCATCCCCCAGCTGCTGGGAGAAGCACTTCAAGGATTTGTTAGGTTCAATATCGGGTATGAAAAACTCAGTAAGAGTGAGCTTTGATAAAGCTTCTCATGGGAAAACCAAAGTTGGCAGCAGGAGACAAAGCACAGGGTCACTGGGGCTGGGATGGACCTCAGGAGTTCTTCAGTGCAGCCTCCTGCTCACAGCAGGGGAAATACTGAATGCAGACCATGTCGTACAGGGCTTTGTCCAGCTGATACTTTGAAATCTCCAGAGAGATCTGGCCACCTCTCTGAGCCCTAGTCCAGAGCCCAGCTGTCCCCAGGGAGAATTTTTTGTTGTATCCAGTCAGCACCTCCCCTCTTTCCATTTATTCCAGTGGTGTCCCCTCCTCCCAGCACCCACCTTCATTAAGTCTTGCTCTGTCTTCTTCTCCAGAACCTGAAAGGGTGATGAAGCCCATTTCTCTCCATCCCTCCTCTTTGGCCAGGTGTTCCCAGTCCCTGGCCATCTTGGTGGCCTCTACTGTGTCCCTTCCACATTATCAACACCTTTCTTTTGTGTGGGGGTGGTGGTGGGAAGCAGGAGATGATACTCCAAGAAGAGTGGAGCGATCCCTTCCCTTCCTGGCCACTCCTCTGCTGGTCCCAGCCCTCCTCGCCGCATTCAGCCGGGCTTTGCTCGCCCTCCCCAAGGCCCTGAGCACAGAGCTGCTCCCCAGCTGAGCCATTGGTGGGCACCAGCACAAGGGTCCTTGGATCCTTCCAAGGCTCCTTCCCAGGTGTAGGAATTTGTCCTTTCCCAAGGTCCACGTCCTGCAAAGGGTGACCTTGTCCACCAGCTCACCTGCTTCCCCCAGTGTGGTGTTTTCCACAAGCCTGAGTCCATCCTCTCTCTTCCCCCAGTTTACTGGTACACGGACCTTGCCTGTGAAGACAACCTTCCTGTTTTCTGGACATTTCCAGCTCCTCATGTCCCAAAACATCCCAACGGACCTGACCAGCAACAGCAGCAGCGAGGGCAAGCAGAGGCCAGGCCACCCACGCACTGGCTCCTCAGGGTTTGGGCAGACTCAGGGGACATCGAAGAGAGACACCCCAAGGGGGCCTCTGCCACCCACCAAAGGCTTGGGCAGTAGTAAAAATGGGCAATTTCAGAAACTGCTTCCTTTTGACTGTACTCACATGTGCGTGAGTGCACACAGAAATATATAAACCCGTGCACATACAAACGGGTACGTATGGATCTACAATCCTAAGGGAGCAGACACTTTTTGTGGAAACCAACTTCACACCACCCCCGGTGAAGTGTGAGAAGTGCCTGCCCCTGGGGGGGAGCAGGGGCTGCAGAGAAGAGGGGCTTTGGGGCTCCTGGAGCATCCAACATCCCACTTCTCCCAGGCAAGAGACACAGAGCGTCCAAACTCCGCCCGCGAGGAGCCGAGATCAGCCTCGCTCAGCGTCCATCACCTCGTGCACAAAGAGGTCATTTCTGTCCTTAGAAGAGGTGACATATCATGGCAGTTTATATTCAATCAGCCTTTAGATATACATAAATGTATTTTTCAAATTCTGTAAGAAAAGAAAAAAAAAGGTAGAAGTATCTCTTTGTGCACAAAGCAGGGAGCAACCCCACGAGCCCGGCTGCTCAGCGTCTCCCTGTGAGAGCTCCCGGGACGGGGACTGACCCACATTCCACGGCGGCCCCACGGAGCATCGCCCCGATGGCAGCACCACCCCCATAAGCGTGGGGCAGGCTCCCCCCTCTCAGAAAGTCCCCAAACCCTTTCACAGGCATTTTCCCCGCCGTGTTTTCCTGCTGAGGAGCTCCATCCGCGGGCAGCCCCGGCTGCTGCCTCCCCCGCTCAGCGCACACCCACCCGGGCGGCCTCGGGGGCTTGCTCTGGCTTGGGCAGAACAGCTGCATCAGTTAATTCCTTTGTGGTTAAACAAATTCCTCTCCAAAGCTCCCTATAAGGAGCTCGCAGGCCTAGAGCTCTAAATAATCCCGTCCATCTTCCTGTTTAGAACGATGCTGTTGTTGTTGCTAATAATAATACACCCCAAATTATAGGACAATAACATTTATTTAGAGCATGAGGGATTCCACATTATACAAACCCTTAAATTTATTTTTTTTTGTTTCACTGGTCCATTTCTACAACAAATACATCAAATCTACTATATAATAAAATTATTTACATTTCCAAACAAGATTGGGTTTGTTTATAAACCCTCTTACTGCTATTCACATACAGTACTTAAACAACAGCACAATACATTATTTCCATTACCTAAAAATGACAACCCTGTTTTCTAATTTGTTTATGAAAAGTGGAAACAAATAAATTTACAATTGTCTTCCTCTCCCCTTCCATTTCATACAAACACGTTAACCTCATGTGCTAACCCCGGACTTCGCTTCTGAAATCCAGGGGGTTTTAGAAGAACCCAGTTTTTATATCTATTTATCTGTTTTTTAGAAAAAAAATCATTTATTGGGAACAGTATAATATTAAAATGACTTACTGTACAGAATTTTATTTAAAAAAGAAAAATCACAGCTCAAAATTCCTATTGGTAAATTCACACTCATTTACAAGTTTCATGTTTCCATGCAGTAATTTACTTGGATTTTCTTCGCTTTGACTGCATTGCACTGGCACTCGTTTCTGAAATCAAGAGAAGAAAAAAAGCATGGATACGAGGTCGGTAACCGTTCCCCAGAGCTGCACAGGTTGCCCTTCTACTGCTCTACACTCACGGGGAGCAGAACCCTCTGACGACCGGGGCCGGCTCCGCACCGGCCGAGACACCGAGGGACCCGCTGCCCCGGCGGTGACACACACAAGGTTCCCCCTCACTTCTCTAGGGACACAACTTCCCAGCGCTGCCAGGGTAGCGTTTATGAAGTCCTAAAGTAACAGCCTTAAAAATGAGAGTCGTGTATTTTTAGCTGGAGCCCCCACGTGCCACGGCTCAGCCGCCCCACGGAAGCGCAACCAGCCCCGAGCGTCGGGGGGACGGGGATAGAAAACCCAAGGTGTTTGGGAGCCTGACACACAAGTTAAAAATCCTGGTGGTGGAGTCCTTGGAAAGTCAGGTCATTAAAAAACCAGTCTCTTCAGGGCACATTGTGATTCACAGAAAAGCAGCTTATGCAGAAAGATAGAAAATCTTATCTAGCACCGACAGAGCAGGCGGGAGCACGTGCAGAAGCCACGGGGAAAGCAGATGACGTGTTCAGTGCACTCACCAAGGCACTACGCTTCCATTTCCACACAAAAAGAGAGTAAGGACCCAGGGTATTTGCATCTTTAGATTTTTAAAATAAAAATGTGATTTGAAATGTTGGCAATGCATCTTTGGCTCTTTACAATATTTTCCCAAAGCAGTTAGAGCTGCGTGTATTTTAAGAGTCAGAAGGGGAAAAAACTCCAAGACATCTGAACTAGAAAAGCAACGGTGCAACCCCAGGGCTGCCAAGTGGTGTAGTAAAAAAAAAAAATAAATCAACATTTCAAAATTTAACAAACTTGAAGCTACAGTAAATGCTGAAACAGCCCTTGCTGGAAAGGTACTCCAAAAAGTGAAAATTCCGGTATGGTGCCAGCGTTTGGAAGTGAAACATTTAAACAGGCCATCCCTGAGCACCCTCTGAGCAGCCGGGCTGCAGTCTCCGGGTTTGGGAGAATGAAAGGGGCAGCGGGCAGTCAGTGCCTGTCCCTGGTCCCTTGGGAGCATCACCAGCATCTCCTGAGCATCACCAGCATCTGAGCACCACCAGCATCTCCTGAGCATCACCAGCATCTCCTGAGCATCACCAGCATCTGAGCATCACCAGCATCTCCTGAGCATCACCAGCATCTAAGCACCACCAGCATCTCCTGAGCATCACCAGCATCTCCCTCACCTGCCTCTGCCCCAGAGCCATGCCCCGCAGTGTGCCGTGTATGTATGGGTGAGGGCTGGCTTTCGGCGTGTCCTCTCCTCTCACAGTTACCCCTCTGCCTCCTCCTTCCCAACACCTAGTGAGGGAATTCCTACACCAACAGCTCTGACTCCACTTATCTCTCCCTGCAACATTTCAGTTTTTCCTACGTGCCGTTTTTATAATGACCTTAATCAGCCTTTCTCTCAAAAGGCACCTTCTCCCAGCCCCATGTTCTCTTTAACAGAAATCAGCAAGTTTCTCAGGACACAGGAGATGTCCGGGAGGAGGCCAAGAACATACAAAGCAAGCGTGCTCTCTTAAGCCAGGATTCACTACTAAAAACGTAGAACAGAGTAGGCACAAGTGGCAAACCTCGTTACATGTCCTCAGCTGCCTCGCTAGCCCTCCAGCCTGCCTTGGGTTGCCCGTTTTCTCTGCACTTGCAGGGCCACCAGGTCACCAAAGCCCCAAAAGGGACTACGTGGTCAGCAGGACCTCTGTTCTCAAGCGAAACCCTTGGACACCGCAGCAGTTCCAGACACATGCTTTCAAACCCATTATTTCAGTCAGTACAAAACCCCTAAGTGAGTTCTGGTGTTATTTAAATTTGATTTACTTTCGTGTTCCCACATTTTCAGAATTTGACGTGCCACTGGTTGTCATCTTTAGGTTTATTCATCACAGTGTGCGGGGCAGGTCACACGTTTCTCATCCCCTCAAACTCAGGAAAGTATCACCAAATCGTTTGTACATTGCCTTCACATTTTTCAAACTTTTCTTCACAATCATAAAAGAGAACTTATTTTTACAATACAGGCTTAGATCCTTCTGCACAATCCTGCCACAAGGAGTAAATGTAATTAAATTCAGCAGCCACAGAAGTGCAGAACGTACGTGTCCCTCCGTGTCACCCTTGAGAGTCACTGCACAGTTACGTACAGCTGGAACTCTTCTTTGAAACTCTGAAAACGCAGATATTCTTACCATCAAATTTTAGTATCTTCACTATGGAAAATGGTTGCTGAATTCAACTTGACTTCCTCTTATAATCATTTTATATTAATACCTCTGTGTTCTGTATGTTAACTTTAAAATATCGGTCAAATGTCGCCTCTTGATGGTCTCTCTCTACCCTCTCGTGCAACTTTTGTCCATCAGAATTTTTCTGACCCTGACACACAAGGAACTGACAGAATTCTCTCCAGAAGTGCAGAATGGCACCGTGTCCCGACTGTGTGTGTCACACAAACGCTGCACGCTTTGTGACAGGCTGTGCCCTGGGCAGAAATAAGGCCCGTCAGCAGCAGCACTGCCAGGGGTTACTGGCTGTAATTTTAGGATTACACGCAGCCGAGGCCCCGTGCGTGGGGCTCAGCACCCCCCGGAGCCTGCCCCAACCTCAGCCCGTGGCTGCGAGAGCTGACGTGCCCTGGGAAGAGTTAAACCTTTGTCTTGTGTCTCTCGGGCTTCAGGGGGAAAAAAACCAAAAGAAGTCACTTTTTGACTTGAAGCAGAGTCCTTTTAACAGCAACACATTTCTGCCAAGAGAACTGAGGCTCAGCTAGGCAGGCTGGCTGGGCTACGGCGGCGAGAGCTGCGGGAAACAAGCTCCATAAAGTTAACAGTGGGGAATCCACAGCGGGTCTGCTGCCAGCCCAGACGCACCTCACCCTGCGGCTGAACCGCGGGCAGCAGCCTCACCAGCACACAGCTCTCACAAGCTGTGACCCATCGTTAGGAGCCAGTTATTGGAAGGGTTATGACCTGGGGGAGCAGGTTAGGTCCTGCCCGCTCCAGAGAAGGGATGGCTGTGCCTTTTACCTTTTGCCGTGCCGGACGCAGAGGCTGGCCGGGAGGATCTCTTGCGCTGCCCGTTCTCTACAGTGTCCTGTGAAGCGGCAGAATCCTCTGTTCTTGAATTTCTTCTACTTGGAGTTTTAGACTTTTCACAATTCTCTTTTGTCTCATTACTAATAAAGTGGGACAAAATATTTCTGATGAAGTGTAAGAAGAATTACGTTTTCCTATGCAACTCAGACAAGCTGGAGGATGGACCGACACAGGTACCAGTTCCGGACTATTAGCACTGAAGATATGAAATGCTAGAGATACCAGAAGTTTTATCAGATGAAGAATGACCTGAGTAAGCCAGAGTATAGTCCGTTTCTATTAAAAATTATCAGAGGATACAGAATTGAGAAGTCCTCAAAGAGAATATTTTCAACATTAGAAGCCCAAGAAATTATAGATGCATTACAAATTGTCTGCTCTGTTTTCCACAGGTGCCACCATTACTGAAGTCTAGGAAAAGCAAACAAGTTACATTAGAGACTGCTACGATACGGGAACACAGAGTTGAAATTGCAGCTGAACATAAGGAGGAATCACGACCCCTTCAGTGAGTACAGCCAGCTTTTCTTTTCACTAAAAAGACTCACTCCATTGATCCCAGGGATTTCTTTACAGATTAAAAAGCTTACGGTTTATTTAAAACTTTCTTCGAGCTTTAAAGCTTGAAGTTAAAGTATTTTTTTTATAACAGACAGCTTTTTCTACTATAAAAAAATAATTTTAGATAGTGTGGAAATCTGTGTTTCTTGTCACTGAGACAATAAATGGAGTGCTATGGTTTGTAATTAAACTCCTCTTTTATTTTATCACTCTTAACCCTGGAAACTCATCCCGAGGTTTGGGTGTTTGCTCCTTAATGCATTAATGCCAGACAATTTCCAATGACGAGGCTAAGCTTATCTCCTGCAAATTCAAAGGTGAGCAATCAAACAAATTATTTGGCTGATAACGGAAAAGGAGAAAGCAAGCTCATTTCATGCCCTTTGGGTGACACTTGCAAGATTTCAAGAAAGGCTGCCCTAATCCGAGAACTGACACAAACCCCCCAGAGCAGACCTGGGTGTTACAGAGGTCCCACTAGAGCATCAGTGTGTCAGAGGAAAAACTACTATAAATACTTGTAAGTAACAGCTCTCTGAAATAAACCACAGTTTGTCAATGGAAAGAGAGACAAACACTCTCTAGCAAGGAAACATGTGGCAGAGGAGAAGGATATGGAAGCACGCGGATTGTCTCAGATACAAAAGAAATATTGAAATCTATTTCTCCCTAAATCAGTATTACGGGATATAAACTGGATCCCCCAAACAGGTCACAAACTGGTCTTCTGCTATGTAACTGGGGCAGCTGAAGCCACAGCCACCTGCTGCAGAGGACACCTGGAGGTGAGCGAACAGGCGGCAGCAGCTGAAGGTCAGTTATTCCAGGGCATTTTTACAGATTCCAGTGATTAAACCATAGTTTGGATTGTCTCATCGGAACCAACACATCACCTCTCTCCTTTTACAGGGGGAAATCAAGTTGGCCCAAGTGAAAATATCTCTAGTGCTTTGTAGGTTCCTCTAAGTTTTGTCCCGCACGGTGTTTACCTGCGGGGGCTCAAAGCCCACCCCTCTCACTGTCAGCCAGCGCCAGATTCACAGTTTGCCTGAAACCTTCCCTTCATTCCTGATCTTGCTCAGAAAAGCATCAGTCCAGAAAAATCCAAACAGAACTGCACTGGGGTAATTTGATGTGGTACGGTCACCCAAGGACACAGCGTTGGGAGAACCTGCTCATTTCCCAAGTGTTGCACCTTCAGCTTTTTAGAGAAAAAACAAACTTATGGTGAAATTTCAGTTTGTCTTTGATATAACTAGAAAGATCCCAATCCAAGTGAAGGTAAATATAGTTAAATATTCAATTCGGAGTCATTCCTGATCTGAGAAGGCGCATTGCGTCACCTCCCTTTCCAAAGAGGACACTGCCTTGCTTCCTGACGGACCCCCCAAGTGAGGTGTCCCTCCTGCCCTGCCTCAGGGCATCACTCCATGAGGAGGGGGCATCACAACCCCGGCCAGCTGTGCCATCACCCTTACCCGAAAACCTGACAAAGGTCTGTCATTACAGCTGCCCAGACCTGCTGGGTTTAGAATCTAACAGAAATAGATCTTGAAAACCATGTTTTCTTCTGACAGAACACAACCATTTGAAATTTGATCTTTTAATTACTGACTGTCTTAACTGGGACAAGATGAAGTTTCTGCTTGGCTTTCCTATCAGGTTTGGGGAAGGTGTCAACAAGCAAACACAGAGGAAATCTGGAGAAAACAGTCACGAAGGCAGAAGAGGAACAAACTTTAGAAAGACCTACTTTTCAGAAAACAAAAATCCACATGACAGCTAAGCTTGACATGGCTTTGGAGGTTTTAGTTTTGATTTGTTTTCAGAAAATAGCAAACAGTGGAACCATCAAGACCCTTCCAGGACGTGAAACACTCAGGCCTGAAGGGACAAGAGGAAACACTGCCCAAAGCATGAAGACAGACTCGGGAAAAAGTTACCAAACAGTCTGCATTTCAGCATCATTTTGAACCATTCAACTCTCCCAACTTCTTAGCAGGACAGAAAGGGTATGGACAAGAAAATGAAAAGCAGTAGAAGTTGTGCAATTGAAGCAAAGAGAAAGGGGCTTCCTCCCATGAAAGCTACAGCTATTCTGAATCTACACAAACTATCTCCTTACCTTTGACCAGCAACTACTGGAGCATTTGTTTCAAGTTCTACAAGAGAAAAAGATAATTTTTAAATCTGCTGTAGAAGTACGTATTCGCTGACAAGGCATGACAATCTCACATTTTTGCTCATTATGCATTAGGTCTGAAGAATAAGTTTCTCCCAGCTCTTGTTACCCTCAAAGGAAGGCAGGCTGAGTTTCTCGGTACCACTCCAGCCACACGCTCCTCCTGACTCTGCCCTGCACCAGCTCAAACAGAGACAAGTTAAAAAGAACCCTGCGGAAGAAAACTGTAGAGAAACTCCCTGACTGTAGCCCTTGTTCTCCTATTTTTAAACTTCCATTTTAGACAGTTTATTCCTTCTAAAACATCTGGGCTTTGTTAGTTTTAATCCTTAGAAGTGCTCATCTGGATATGCATGGAAAATTTTGCCTTAACTCAACCACCTCTCACAGCAATACCTTCTAATGCAAAGGTAGATAATTTTCTGAAGCCCAATTGTACTTCTACCGAATTGGTCAAAATGCGTGGGGAGATGATGTAAAGAGCAGCCTGCCCTGTCCCCTCTGTCTGTCACTCTCCCGGGGGTTTTATACACACAGATCAGGCTTCCCTTTGAGCCGTCACCACGACAAACAGCTCTCCTTTTTACCATGTAAGATTTCTAAGCTTTTTACTGTCCACCTTTTCATTCTCCAGATCCTTTGTTGAGAGGGAGCAGCTACACCTGAACCCAGCACCTCTCATGAGAAACTGCCCCTGGGTCAGGGATGGCCATTGCAGTGTGATGTCCTGCAGCACACCCCCTCCCCACGGAGCACCCCACTCCTGGGACAGCGGTGGGCAGAACTGTGGCTTTATGATCCATCTAGTAGCCAAAGTCTGCTAGAGTGTGCACAAAGAATAAAGGTGTAATAAAAGTAAGAAAACAGATAATATCTGTCCCCTTATGGTAAATACCCCTTACAATTTGTATTGGTGGAGCATCAGACTCATCGGTGTAAGTGTGCACAGACCGTCTGGGAAAAACATGTCTTGGCAACAAAAGAAAAATAGACCAAGCAACACAAGGAAAGAATTCTTTTTCTTCCTACCCCAAATTTGAACAGGGAGAATACACCATAACAAAAATCAATAAGGTCAGTGCTATTTCCCCCAGCAGGAAGGCCCCAGTACGGCCACATCGGCACTGGGGCAGTGACTCAGCCGTAGAGAGACAGGGTGCAGGAACATCTTTGTTTAAGTGGAAGTGTAAAGAAAGCAGTTTAATACAACTTGTACTTTCTGAAAGCTCTACTTCTAATTGTATTTGAGATGGCAAATTGATGGAGAGTGGTACTTCCCACGTGCAAGTCCGTGCCTATCCCATTTTCCCTACTCATCTTGGGAATTACTTTTTTAAAATGCCACAGAACCGATGGTGAAACACCGTGATAATAGATGGCACCAACAAAAAGTCATCTGCCAGGGTTCCATCCCTGAGACACTGACGAGGGTTCATTAAAAGCTGAACAGAAAAAAAAAGGATTACAAGTCTAAAACTTACATTCCCAGTAGGGCTTTTGAAAATATTTTCAGAAGCGTCCCACAGAAAAGAAAAACTCCTGTTTGCCCTTAAAACTTCAGAGCTCAAACAAAACATATCACTGCAAATCCAGCCCTTCCAGCTTATCACTCAGTATCTAAAAACTGCCTGAGTAATTTTTTCATTTATTTTACTTGATCCCACCCTGAATCTCCAATAAGGCTTTGGAGACTTCTAAAGCACAAGCTATTTAACAAGGAAAAGTAATCCCAAATAATAGAAAAGGAAACCAATCCCCAAGCTATCAAGCATATTAGTGCCCATTAAATATGCATTAAAATAAATGCATTTTTAGTTACAAACATAAAAGGTTTAGTTCACCTATATTCTGCTTTTCCAAAGTGAGATTTACCTGTTCTTTGAACAGTACTTTCTGATGCTGCAACTGAACTTTTTTTCTGTGTTAAGTGTTGAGAGGATGCTGGAATAAAAGTAGAGGGAAAAAGCATTATTTTCAAAGGGAGTCACAAGAATTTTCTGTTGTGCGATCGGGCTGCTTTTACAAAATGCTGTATCTTCCCGCTTACCGCATTCTCTGATTTAGAGATGCAATTGTTTTAATTTCCTCTATTCCTCTCACCCCCCCATCTCCCCAGTTTAAAATAAAAAAATCTTTGGCAAAAATATCCCAAGCAAGTTTTCTCAAACTAGAATAACTGATGAAATCATTGGATCATAAAGCACATTTTTAAAAGGTAACGCTTTTTAACCAGACTGAGAAATTAAAGAAAGTCCTAGAAATTAAAGAGATTAGTCTCTCTCAGGTTAATGCTCATTTCAACAGAAGCTCTGGGGGGAAATGGCATCTTTGTTAAGGAATGAATGCTCTCACTCTTTCAATTAAATTGCAAGAGTGCAAAATATGCTCCAAGGCTCCCTTGAAGTCCTCTGGCACTAAGACCACGTGACTTAACATTTCTTAGGTTGCCAAGTTAAAAAATAAGATAGAAAAACAATTCTTGTTGGGCTAATACTTTCTAGTCTTTTCTTCTATGTGAAATCGAACCTAGGAAGAACATGAAGACAAAAAGTACAACATTTCTGTTTAAATATAGAATATCCAATTCCGATTTTCTCCTAACAAACCCAAATTCCCTATGTGAAGCTCAAAGTGAACATCTGCACCCTCAGTCAGTTTGTCAACAACACGAAGCTGGCTGGGAGTGTTGATCTGCTGGAGGGCAGAAAGGCTTTGCAGAAGGATCTGGACAGGCTGGATGGATGGGCTGAGGTTCAACAAGGCCAAGTGCCAGGTCCTGCCCTTGGGTCACACCAACTCCATGGACGGTCCAGGCTGGGGGCAGAGTGGCTGGAGCTGCCTGGCAGAGGAGGCCCTGGGGGTGTTGGTCGGCTGAACATGAGCCAGCAGTGGGCCCAGGTGGCCAAGAAGGCCATCAGCAGCCTGGCCTGTATCAGGAACAGCGTGGGGAGTAGGGCCTGAGAGGTGATCGTCCCCCTGTACTGGGCACTGGGGAGGCCCCACCTTGAGGGCTGGGTCCAGTTTTGGGTCCCTCACCACAAAAGACATTGAGGGGCTGGAGCGTGTCCAGAGAAGGACAATGGAGCTGGTGAGGGGTCTGGAGCACAAGTCTTGTGAGGAGAGGCTGAGGGAGCTGGGGGGGTTCAGCCTGGAGAAGAGGAGGCTGAGGGGAGACCTTCTCACTCTCTCCAACTCCCTGAAAGGAGGGTGTAGCCAGCGGGGGTCGGTCTCTCCTCCCAAGGAACAGGCAACAGGATAAGAGGGAACGGCCTCAAGTTACCCCAGGGGATGTTCAGATTGGATATTAGGAACAATTTTTACCTGGAAAGGGTTATTAAGCCTTGGAATGGGCTGCCCAGGGCAGTGGTTGAGGCACCATCCCTGGAGGGATTTAAAACCCGGGTTGACATAGTGATTGGAGACATGGTTTAGTGATGGTTTTTATCAGAGTGAGGTTAATGGTTGGACTCAATGATCTTAAAGGTCCCTTCCAACCCAGACAATTCTATGATTCCCGTGTTCTAGTGGGACACAGCTATGGCATACACCCAACAGGCACGGGGAAAGTCACTCTCAAGCTCAAGTTCTCAGTTCCACTCATTTCTGTGGATTTTTTTCTTCCAGGACTTCATCTTTTGTGTCTAAATTCATGACGTAAAGCACAAGGGATATTCAGACAGCTTACACCAAGACTGATGATTTACTTCCACATCATTTCCAATAGATTAAAAACGGCATCAAGAAATAGCATCAATGTCATAAATAAAGACTGTCAGATGCTCAAATTAAAATAGTAAAAGAGAAGACAGTTCAGCTGTGAAGGTATTTTATGTTTTTGAATTGGGTGCAATTCACTTATAATCACTTTTTCAGGCATTTCTCTGAAATGAGCATTTTAATTTTTCCCTAGGCATAAATATTTTTGTGTTTGGTTGTTGGTTTTTTCCTCTTGAAGTTATTCAGCTATTTCCCTATGGGGTTAAGGCTATTCAAAGAGGGAACTAGTATTATTAAGATTAACTCAAAAGAACTTAAGTTAATAAATTGAAATAACTTGAAATATAGAAAGCCTCTGGCAAAACTGAAGCAGAATACCAGTATATCTACCAGTACAGAAAGCACCATAGGGATGACTTTGGTAATTAATGATACATCTACTTTTTCTCTCCACTTCTAACAGGTTTTGGAAGTCACTCCTCTGCTACAGCATCCTATGCTCATGACAAACACCCTTTTTCTGCAGTAAATGAAAACTGAAACAAAACATCTGAAATGTGAACCAGTGAAATCCAAGTGACTGCGTGTCACTCGGGCGTTAGAAACACAAAAGCAGTTTTCAGCCTTGGCTACAGCACCTAAATTTTATTGTGCTCCTGGCAAAAAGCCCCTGAGCAGTCGAAAAGCCATCTCATCCCTTCCCCTTCTGGCAGGCGGCACTGGACTTACCGGGGCTTTGCAGCATCTCCTGGTGTGCTCCCGCCTTCTCCTCGGCCGCGCCGGCCCCGCTCTGCTCGGGGGGCAGACCCCCCAGGCCCCCGCCGTTGGTGCTGGGTGCGGGGGGAGCAGGCTCCGGGGCGGGGGGCACGGCGGGCACAGCGGTGGCAGCGGGAGTGCTGGCTGTCACACCTGGGGAGGTGGCAGCAGAAGGCGCAGCCGTGGGGCTGAGGCTGGAGCCGCCGGGGCCAGAAGTGCTCTGTTTTATGAGAGTGGGTGCTGGGGGGGTCACAGTTTTATTCTCTAGTTCTGCTGGTGGTTGCTCCGTTCCCAAACTGTTTGGGACCGACGTTTCTATGCCCTGACCTTCTGCTTCTCCATCCAAAGCGTATTGCTCTTCCCCTTTCTCAAGGGAGCCAGTGACTTTCTTGCACGCTTTCGTCAGCAAGAGTTGGCCAATCTTGTCTACTTTGCCCTTTCCCTTGCTCGACGAAACGGGACTGCGCCTGTTCCCAGAGCCCGGACTACTGGTCAGGAGAGGTGACACAACAGGTCCAGGCTGGGCTGCTGTCACAGAGCACTGGTCGCTTGACCCACTGCTCTGAGAAGAAGTCTCCTCTGGGCTGAAGTCTTTGACTGGCTGAGCAGGGCCATGTGAAGGAGCACTGGAAGAAGGTGTAGCAGGAGAAGGCAGCTGAGCAGGAGGTGCCACGGGGTTAAGAACCAGTGCCCTGCTGGTGGGAACGCTGGAAACAGGACTGCTGGATGATGTGCTGGGAGGAGCGGGCCCAGAGGAGAACTTTATGTTCTGTGGTAGATGGAGAGGACCAACCACTGCCACCGACTGAGGCATCAGACTTGAGTTAGAAGTCATCGGGGCTGCTGGAATTGTACTTGACTGAGAGCCCTTCATAACCTGAATTATTGACGAAGAGTTTATAAAAACGGGTGTAATAAACTGCGGCCGGGCATTAGACTGAGCTGCTGACTGTCCCTCAGAAACCATAACTTTGTTCCCTACGTTGGGCATCGTGACAACAGTTGACACTAACGCAGGTTGCAAGTGAGATGGCAACGGTGCTGATGTATTAGCAGAGGATGTTATAGGGTTTGAAGTTACGAAAACTGTTATCTGGTTGGGGGGTAAAGGACCTGAAATCGAAGAAGAGCTGACAGGCCTCTGCACCACAGGGGGAACACTCTGTGCAACATTTGAGTTTATTTCTCCCGGTTCCTGGTGCCCTGGAGTTGAACTGGGCTCATTATTTTGAGGCAAGCTAAGTGAATTAGATGGCTCTTTGCTCGAGGATGACTCCTGCAGAGGGGGAATGACAGCTATCTTCTTTAGCTCCTCACCAGTGGTGACTATCGGTGGCATTTCAAGACCAGTCAGCCCAGGGGGCTTAATGGTTACGTTAGGAGCTCCAGAATTATCAAGAAGTTGACTTAAAGAAGTTGGTGCCTCCCTCATAGCTGGAGATACCATGGTTTTACTTTCCTCCAAGACTGGAAGCTTACTGGCGTCTGAGGCTTGCCCGTCTTTTTTCAACTGTTCTTCTGGAACCAACATCTTCATTTCTGGAGCAGCAGGGATACCTTTTAGTTCAACGCTGGGCTGGTCTTTGTTACCTTGGACACCTTGTGCACTTGGACACTCGTTATCTTGAGGCAGACTAAGGCTCTCTTTATTGTCTTCGGGAACACCAGTGACAGCAGGGACAGAAACTGCAGGGCTCTGACTACTTATCATGTTATTATTTTGAAAACTTGTAGTCACAGGTGTCGGCAAAGGAGAGGGACCAGCCATCATATTTCTTTGTAATTCCATGTTCTGCAAGAGAGGTGGATTCTGCTGAGTTGTCAATGATAATTTAGCTGCTTTTGAATTCTGCCTGCCAGGGCTCGGCGTAGTTTTCCTACTGGATCCAGGACTGGACCTTCGACTATTGCTTGGACTTGCTCTCTTTGTTCCCCCAGCATTGGTTTGTTTTCCTGAATTCATGACCATGCCTTCCAATTTGTGTGACTGTGGAGCAGCAAAACTAGACTGGTTGTTAATTGTGAGATTTGACGGGGCTTGTCCAATGGCCTTCAAAGTAGTTGGATTGAGACCCTGCTGATCAAATCCTCTATTGAGATTAGGCCGGGGAGGTAAAGGAATATTGATCTGGGGAGGGAACAGACCAGCTATAGAAGCATTGAGTCTCTCTGGAGACAAGCTGATTTCTGATGGCTCTGTGCTAGGTGGACGGTTATTAGGAGTCTGAGGATAGTATGGCCTTGGGCTTGCTCTGTTTGGGGTTTTAGGCCTTGAAGTTTGTGACGGGGTGGCAACATTTGGAAAATGGTGTGTAAGAGTGCTAGGCAGAGAGTTAGACTGCTGCTGGGGACTCGCGCCTTGGGCAGCTGAAAGCGGGGATGGTCCAGGTTTGGGCCCCGTCATCATTAATTGGTTCTGTGAAACTACTAAATGAGACGTCAAATTATTCTGAGCTCCTGATGCTGGGGGGCCTTCAGCTCCACCTCCTTCTGGAAGGGAGGATACTGATGAAACCTCTCCGAGGGGTGAGCTGGAAGGATTCTGTACGTTATCTTGATAAACCATTTTCCTTGCATTATTTCCCAGAGGAGGATTGCCCGGCAAGGACATTCTTTGTTTATCAGGGGACGGAGGCACCGACCCAGGGCCCTGGAGGTTAACCATCACCGACATGTTGCCGCTCTGCTGCATCGGCATTCGCTGAGCATCTGGATTCAGAGGTCCTCTCGGAGGGTGAACTCCCTGCGGCACAGGAAGCCTGACGGATTTGGGATCCTGCTGCATCATAAGCATCATCATCATCTGCTGCTGCTGCTGCGGGGTTTGTGGTGGTGCTGGGGCTTGCTGTGGTGGTGGCTGCGGCTGCTGCTGCGGCTGCTGCGCGTGAGGCATGAGTTGAGGTGGCATCTGCTGAAGTGGTCTTTGTTCCACTGCCTGAGACGGGTAACCTGAGAGGACAGGATGGTACCTTCATTAAAACCAAAGATCAGAGAAAGCAGAATTTCTGTAACAAACAGGACCAGATAGAAAGTAGAGCCAGGAATCTTACGCGAGAGCCACATTAATGAAACAGGCTTTACAAATAAGGACAAAGATTTAACTTAATTCGTACAAATATTTTTACTTAATGTATGAATGACTTGCATGACATTGAATTGGAGATCTCTTAGTGTATCGTACCAGTTAACAGCTATTACTCCAGATCCATGCCCCCTGAACAGTCTCTGCAACTGTCCATGGGTTTGCTTTCACTTAGAAATGCAGAGCTGGATTTTCACTAATTAATACTCCTTAAAACAAACAAGAGTTTGACAGAACCTGTGGTACATGGAGTAGCACCCCTGCTACAGATCTGGCATTTTCTAGTGTACAAAGTAGAATCTGCCATGTACTTGGCCAAAATGGTGTCAAGAACCACTCGTGTGGCTTAAAACAGAAATTCCTTCATGGACTTTGCATTTAATCCTCCCTGTGTGCAAAGGATAATTCCAACAGCAATGCCTATTTCTTAATTCTGAAAAAGCAGCTATTGGTTAATGCTAAATTTTTAAGGCGCTAGTCTGTGGTACAGTTAGAAATACAGAATTTTTTATCAATTATGTTATTGGTGAGTAACTACAGTATTCTGTACAAGACCTGCAGTATGAAACATGAGAACGTGGCCCCCTCTTCATTTTTAGCTACTTCAAAGAAAACACTAATAGTACCAATTAGAATCATAAAATCATAGAACTGACTAGGTTGGAAGGGACCTTTAAGATCATCTAGTCCAAATTAGCTCCTATGAGGGAAAAAAGCTTTGGACTTGAATGTCTGATAACACAAATAAAATAGAATGCTCACAAAGATCAGAAAAAGCTCTCTTACAGTTACTACATTCAGATAATCCACAGAAAAGTCCTACTACCTGGAGGCCGACTTGCAAAATCAGAAAGTTTAGGGCCTGAATTATCTAAATTCATTCCTTGTTCTCCAGACATCGACGACTGATCACTCTCCTCCAGGCCAGCTGGACGTGGTTCTGAAGAACTGAAAGAAAAAGAATTGCAATTAAGATCCAGCCCTCACATCAGTGCTTGCCTTCTGCTTCCATAACGAAGTACTGGAGTAACTAATTCCCAGAGCTTTTCACAGACCCACGCCACCACATGACAAACCTGGACACAGAGCCCGGGTTGCTGACAGCCCCTCCCATGCCTTAAACACTGCCCAAAAGGAAACAAGTTGCCTGCTGCTCTATTGATGTTAAACATTTCTTTCCTTTGTTTCTACCTTGAATCCGAGTGTTATAACTAAGTGAATGCCAATGGGTATTCCAAATTATATATATATATATAAAAATAAACTCTCTTATACTGCTGTGACATCTGTCTATAGATAAGTATCAATACAGACATTAAAATTCATTTTAATGGTAGCACCATTTCGTCCAGTATTGTACCCAGAAGTGGCTCAGGGTATCAGAGACCTCTCTTAAGGTCATAGCAAAAATGCATGGATGTATCAGACCACCAGTCATGGTGTTATGAGTCAACACCAGAGCACAGACCTTTGTGGGATACTGAGGCTCTGTAAGTGCTCATAGAATCACAGAATGGTTTGGGATGGAAGGGACCTTAAAGCCCCCCCAGTGCCACCCCCTGCCCTGGGCAGGGACACCTCCCACCACACCAGGTTGCTCCAAGCCCCCTCCAACCTGCCCTTGAACCCCTCCAGGGATGGGGCAGCCACAGCTTCTCTGGGCAACCTGGGCCAGGCTCTCACCACCCTCACACCAAACAAGTTCTTCCCCACATCTCAGCTCCATCTCCCCTCTTTCAGTGGCTTTAGGGACTGGAAGGGGCTCCAAGGTCTCCCCAGAGCCTTCTCTTCTCCAGGCTGAACCCCCCAACTCTCTCAGCCTGTCCTCCCAGCAGAGGGGCTCCAGCCCTCCCAGCATCTCTGTGGCCTCCTCTGGCCCTGCTCCAACAGCTCCATGTCCTTCTGCTGTTGGTGGCCCCAGAGCTGGAGGCAGCCCTGGGGGGTCTTCCCAGAGTGGGGCAGAGGGGCAGAATCCCCCCTCTCTCCTGCTGGCCACGCTGCTGGGGATGCAGCCCAGATCTGGGCTGTGGGCACACCTTGCCAGCTCATGGCCAGCTTTTCACCCACCAACACCCCCAATTCCTTCTCCAGGGGTGCTTGATGCTCCTCAAGACTCACTGAGACAATTTAAAATTGTTCACATTCAACACCCAATACTTCCACTGAATCAGGACAGCTTTTGTAGACTCAAAAAACCAGAAGTTTCTATAGTGTTCAGTCTATACTGTCTATACAATGAAGAGTAAAAGACCTTAACTGCTCATCGGCTTCATGACTATACGAAGGCTGTAGGGAGATCTACATAATAAAGCTCTGAGATAAATTAAAGACATCATAATAAGCTCATTGCCAACACAGAGAGACAGAATCATGCAGAAATGCCAAGCAGAATGGAAATTTTCAACAAAGTAAGAATCTGAAGTATATAAATGTGGAGATATTTACCTTATTTAATTTTACTTGAGAGCAACAGTTTCTGGCACCTGTACAGCTGACGTGGAGAGACCCAGGCCCCTCCTAATGTCCTAATTGTCCTATATTGTGCCCAAAACTGGACACAATACTCCAGGTGTGGCCTCACCAGTGCTGAGTACAGGGGGACAATCACCTCACTAAGGTTCAAAAAGCAGTGTGTGGCTTGAAAGTTCCCAAATTTTCGCTGGTCAAAATTGGGGAGAACATAAACCAAGTCAGAAGGAAGGTAAGAAATGGGGCAAATAGAGAACTGTGGCAAGCACAGCTGCTGAGCAGGCAAATCTTGCCACGGAAAGTATTTGGCATTAAAACCTTTGTCTCATCCAGCCCACCACCAGTTCCTGTCATGCAGGCTCCCATGTCTCCACCAATACATTTGATGAAAATTGGCAAAATGCATACACACACCCCGGAAGCGTTGCATTAGCAGCCACAAACGAACAAAAATTCTGGCAACAAAACCACCCAGAGGAGCCACAGCCTTTGACGCGGGTGCCAGATGGGAACTGGAATAACCGCCTCAATTGTGAATGCCATCTCAGATTTGTAATTTTGCCATTTAGGATTTCTTCATAATGGGGGGAGATTAAAAATGTTACAGTTAAAGATTAGATAAAAAGCCGACGCAGAACATCACTGCACAAATAGGTTTAACCTAGAAAACAATCGTGCTGCAAAATCGATTCTTAGAAAACCTCTCCTGCCAGATGGATCTCACCGGGAAAGCTCTACAACCCCCGCAGAACAGACAGGACCTGTGTCTGTGAGCAAAGAAGAGCAGCTGTTGTAGGAACGACTGCTATGGTAATAGCTGGAAAATTTAAACATAACTTGAATTTTGAATGTAGCTGAAATTCAGTGGGCAGAATTAACAACCACAAGTCATCCACAAAGCCCCAAATTCTGAGTATGAATAAGAAGCAGGATGAGAAATTTGTGTGAGATGGACAAATATTCCATATTTGCTCTTCTCTCTTATTGCTCTGGATGTAAAAAAACCCAACTGCCCATTAGGTATAGTATGGATTGTGGTAAGTGAACCCTTTGCTCCACCAGCTGCATTCTCAATCACAACCTCCAGATACAAAATCCCTTGACAGACTGGAGAGAGAATCATAGAATCATTCAGGTTGGAAAAGACCTTTGGGATCACCGAGTCCAACCGTCAACCCCACTCTACAAAGTTCTCCCCTACACCATGTCCCCCAACACCACGTCTAAACAACTCGTAAACACCTTCAGGGATGGTGACTCAACCACCTCTCGGGGCAGCCTATTCCAGCCTCTGACCACTCTTTCTGTGAAGAATTGTTTCCTCATGTCCAGTCTAAACCTACCCTGTTGCAGCTTGAAGCCATTCCCCCTTGTTCTATCGCTAATTACCCATGAGAAGAGACCAGCACCAACCTCTCTACAATGTCCTTTCAAGTAGCTGTAGAGAGTGATGAGGTCTCCCCTCAGCCTCCTCTTCCTCAAACTGAACAGTCCCAGCTCCTTCAATCACTCTTCATAAGATTTGTTCTCCAGGCCCTTCACCAGCTTCGTTGCCCTCCTCTGCACTCGCTCCAGCACCTCCAGATCTCTCTTGGATTGAGGTGCCCAAAACTGGACACAACACTCCAGGTGTGGCCTCCCCAGTGCTGAGTACAGGGGGACAATCACCTCCCGACTTCTGCTGGTCACACTATTTCTAATCCAAGCCAGGATGCCATTGGCTTTCTTGCCCCCCTGGGCACACGGCTGGCTCATGTTCAGCCGCTTGTCAATGAGAACCCCCAGGTCCTTTTCCACCCGGCAGCTCCAGCCACACTTCCCCAGGCTGTAGTGATGCAGGGGGTTGGTGTGGCCCAAGGGCAGGACCTGGCACTTGGCCTTGTTGAAGCTCATACTGTTACTGGAACTCCAGCAGATGTACAAAACCCAACCAAAACCCAAAAAACAAACCCCCAAAGTGCTGCAGATGCTGAAATAAGGTGGGCAAAAATAAAATTCCAGCACGGACGCAGGCAGAACCAGTCCTGTCAACAGGGCACAACGCTCCGCAACAACTTTCACTTCTACAGAAAGACATTCATGCTCTGATGCTCCATGGGCCTGGCTTCCCACCCGTCTGGGGGGGCTCTCACCCCCAGCCTGGGGTTACAGCCTCTCTGAGTCTGGGTGAGCAAAGCTGCTCTGCTCCGGGGGCTGTTCACCCCCTGCACATCCCACCGCCCACCGGGACTGCCCCCGAACGCCCACGGGGGAACCTCACACCTCCACGTCTGCGTGTGTTTAACAGAATTAACTAACTCGCTTTATCTACAGTCACATTTCATCTACCGTCTTTTTCCTCAGTTTACACCCCATTACCTGTCCTCAGGTTCAGAAAACAGACACCATCACTCTGAAACCACCTGCTTTTCCAAAATGTCCTGGTTTTCATTCCAGTGCTGAGTTGCTCAACTGGGCAAAGCCTTCAAATGATCCCAGACTCAGCTGAATAAACCTTCCCAATAGCTCACGTATCCAATTTACATTCCAACACGGCTCAGTCTACGAACCATATAATTATTGGTACTTTTGTTACTGTATTATTACACCTCAGAATATAGAAATCACATTTCTAAATGGTTTCTAGCTGCATTTCCAAACCAGGTTTGCTGCTCTGAATGGCAAAATTTCTGAGGAAGAATGAGAGAGAAAAAGCTGGGATGAAAAGCTACTTTCTTTTGATGCAAAAGTAAGTGATCCAAATGAGATCTGGAAGAATCACCAATTCCGAGCCAGGAGAAGGCTGAGCTGGCCCAACGATACGATGGAAGCTGAGAGGGCAGGAGGCAGGAAGGTCTCAGGGCCAGCTCTCACTGCAGTCCCCTTCTTCTGCTGGAGAATAACCTCAAAAACATTTACAAGGACAGTGCCCCTCCTAATGCTCCCGCAAGGATAAAGCGATTAATATACAGCCCACTAAGGAACAAAATGCTAATCCCTGCCAGGTGCCTGCACTCTGCAGGTAGTGCCGGCAAGAGAACATGCACTGAAAATTGAAGGCATAGAGTAAGCACAGGGTGGGATTTCCTTTAACTCCACCGAAACCTGATTAAAAGCACTATTTAAGAGCTAGGGCTTCTTTCGAGTTGTCACAGCTCAATAGAAAAGCTGTATTATAGGTTTCTTTTTTTCTTTTTGTGAAAACTTTTTAACAAGCACATAGTCTTGTGGGGCTTTGTAAGCTCAGAGAAGAGCTTTAGATGTCCATGTCCTGATACTCCCAGGCCATGCTGAAGCTGGGTGACCACCAGTAAGGCCACCAAAAACAACCCCCTAACAGGGCTTTTGTATAACAATTAACGGATTTTCTTTTCAGAAGAGAGTGCCAGCTCGTCTGCTCCTGCTGAACCCTTTGTCATCTCCATGGCAAGAGAGCTCACTGGCATCATGAATACTACTATTTCACTGCAATCTACTTAGACTTGAAGTGTTTTGTTTTTTACATGTAGCACCAGATCTTTCCTACCTAGAAATACAAAGCCATTTTTGTCTTTGATTTGGGCCAAAAAAAAAACCCCCTTCCCACAACAGATGCAGGTGACCAACAGTGACACCAGGTTTTTGTATTTTACTTTGCTGCAAACCATCAGCTGTGCCTCCAGTGCTGTACAAACCAGTGTCGGGTCCCATCCCTGGAGGGGTTCAAGGGCAGGTTGGAGGGGGCTTGGAGCAACCTGGTGTGGTGGGAGGTGTCCCTGCCCAGGGCAGGGGGTGGCACTGGATGGGCTTTAAGGTCCCTTCCCACCCAAACCATGTGATTCTACAAGCATGAACGTTTTTGATTCTAAGACAAATAAGACATTGTTATTGTTTGGAAAACATCTGGATAGCTTTGAATGTCGGGTGATAAACAAACAGGGAAATACCTGCTCGCTCTTTATCTGAGACTCTCTGTGGGATCTAACGTACCAAAAGCAGGAAGAAGCACATTCTACCATCATCCTACTGCTGTTCTCTACACCTGGACCACACAACACTACGTCCTGCAATATACCCTTACAAGCCATGCCTGCCAAATTACTTGCACTCAAAATTTCTGGAATTGCAAACTGAACCACCGACATGCCCTCAGACACCTCCCTCCCACGCAGCCACAGACTATCAAAGCTGGAAAGCTCAGCAGACTGTCACCCCTGGGCAAAAGAGCCTCTACACATCTCATGTGATGTGTAACATCACGGTCACTTGTTACCTCGTGTGATGTTACCTCATGTAACATCACTGGTTACACCTCATGGTGAGGTGTGACAGAGTAACTGCAAGGGACGAGCTGGGACCTCAGCGATGGATTCAAGTGTCATGGTTCCAGCTGGGATGGAGTTAACTCTCTTGCAGCAGCTGGGGCAGCGCTGTGTTTTGGATCTGGGATGGGCACACAGCGATACCGCGCTGGTGTTTTGGTGGTTGCTGAGCTCTCAAGGCCATTCTGCTCCTCACCCCACCCCGCCAGCCATGGGCTGGGGGGGCACAAGGAGCTGGGAGGGGACAGGGCCGGGACAGCCGAGCCCCAGGACCAAAGGGACGTTCCACGCTCAGTAGATAAAGCTGGGGCAGGAGGAGGAAGGGGGGACGCTGGGACGATGGCATTTGTCTGCCCCAGTCCCCGTTACGCTGAGGGAGCCCCGCTGTCCTGGGGGGGCTGAACCCCCCCTGCCCCTGGGGAGCGGGGAACGGACTCCTGGGTTTGCTTTGCTCGTGTGTGCGGCTTTTGATTCACTTATTAAACTGTCTTTATCTCAACCTATGAGTTTTTCCTCACTTCTACTCTTCCGATTCTCTCCTTCATCAAACCTGGGGGGGTCTGTGAGTGGCTGAGTGGTCCCAGCTGCCGCATGGGGTTAAACCACCACAGTCCTTTTTAGCGCCATGTGGGGCTCACCAGGTTGAGATAAGGGCAGATTTGATTAGAACGTGCTGGATGGAGTTCATAGTGGTTATTGCTGTTTGGCTATCAGCTGGCAGACTCTTGTGCTCGCCATGGGGCTCGCTTGTCTTACTGTATAATTAGTCTTGTGCTCGTTAGTGGCTGCTTCCCCCTTTGGCTGCTTGCTGCACTGCTGACTGCTCCTCGTCCTGCTCTGCCGGGCTCGGGAAGGTCCCCATCCCAGCAATGGAGATGTTCCTGGGCTGCAGACGGGCAGGGCTGCTGCTGCCCGCGCTGCCGAGAGGACAGAACTGGGAGGAAGTAACTGCAGACACTCAGGTGAGTGAAGGAGGGAGAGGAGCTGCTTTAGGTGCCAGAGCTGAGATTCCCCTGCGGCCCGTGGTGAAGACCATGGTGAGGCAGGCTGTGCCCTGCAGCCCACAGAGGTCAACACCGGGGCAGGGGATCCTCGTGGGAAGGACCCGGCCATGAGCAGCTCGTGAAGAGCTGCAGCCCCTGGGATGGACCCTGCGCTGGAGCAGGGGAAGGCTGTGAGGAGTCACCTCCCAGAAGAAGAAGGAGCGGCACAAACAAGGAGTGATGAACTGACTCCAACTGCCATTCCCTGTCCCCCTGTGCCACTCGGGAGCACGGGAGGAGCGGCACAGAAATCAGGAGTAAAGTTAAAGCTGGGATTTGAGTTGCATGTTACGGGGATTACTCCAGCAGGAATACCTTGGTGCCAGGCTAGGAGCAAGGGCAGGACTTCACTGCAACATTTAATCCCATAACCTGGTCCAAAGGGATCAGGGGTGGAGACTGCAATGGATGTATCTTTATAGTGTTGTAACCCATGATTTGAATTGTGTGTTACAGGAATTGCTACAGCAGGAACCACCTAAACCAAGGGAGGCCAAGCTTTACAAGCAGCAGTGCAGTGCAGCAGTGACACCACCTGAGCTGGCTTCGGTGCCCAGTGCCTCCACCAGCACAGCACTGCTCCTGGCCTGGGGGATGCCGGGGCAGACGGAGCACAAGGTCACGGACTGGATGAACTTAATGGACAGTTGTGGATATCTACGGACACTTAGCAGACACTCCACAGGGGTGGTCCATGGACTAAGGGAATGATATCTGTGTATCATATCATAGGATGGGAAGGAGGGGGTGGTTAATGAGGGACTGAAGAGTGTGGGACCTGCGTGTGACATAAATGGTATGGAATAAGGGGCGGAGAACGTCATGGCTCCAGCTGGGATGGAGTTAACTTTCCTGCAGCAGCTGGGGCAGCGCTGTGTTTTGGATCTGGGATGGGCACACAGCGATACCGCGCTGGTGTTTTGGTGGTTGCTGAGCTCTCAAGGCCATTCTGCTCCTCACCCCACCCCGCCAGCCATGGGCTGGGGGGGCACAAGGAGCTGGGAGGGGACAGGGCCGGGACAGCCGAGCCCCAGGACCAAAGGGACGTTCCACGCTCAGTAGATAAAGCTGGGGCAGGAGGAGGAAGGGGGGACGCTGGGACGATGGCGTTTGTCTGCCCCAGTCACCGTTACGCTGAGGGAGCCCCGCTGTCCTGGGGGGGCTGAACCCCCCCTGCCCCTGGGGAACGGACTCCTGGGTTTGCTTTGCTCGTGTGTGCGGCTTTTGATTCACTTATTAAACTGTCTTTATCTCAACCTACAAGTTTTTCCTCACTTCTACTCTTCCGATTCTTTCCCTCATCAAAACTGGGGGGGGGGTGTCTGTGAGTGGCTGCGTGGTCCCAGCTGCCACATGGGGTTAAACCACGACACCCAAGTCACCCCGAAGCTGCCGTCTACCCCCACATTGGCTGCTTGGTTCTGCAAGTTACTTGAACCAGGTCTTCACAGCTGGCCACAGACTGTGTACTCCTTCAGACTTAATCTGAAATCACACAGCCTGTTTTGCAGCAGTGTTGAGCTGACAGGCCACACCATGAGCATATATAATTATATAGCAGGTATTTGAAAGACTTTTTTCAAGGCCTATTAAGTTAGCATGATTTGTTTTACATCTGCTATGAAGCATTTCTGCACCTGTAAAAGGCAAGTAACAGCTTCTGCATTTTATTTTAGTACGAGTTAAGCCAATTAAGGATTGTCACAAAAGATCACTTGCTATAGATGATGCGAGTCGTTTCAGTCCAGAACTAAAATGTCCATGAGAAAATTAATTACATCTTCATGAAGGAATCTTGACATTGTGCAGAAGATGCAGGTTGGGCTATACATTGAATAACCGAGGGAAAAAATAAAATATTGAATAACCACTAAGTACTTGAATGCCATCCACTCTTCACACCGAATCGGACACCTGCCTCTGGAAAAGGTAGCGTTAACTTCAGGTTAAAGAGTTAAAAGGGTTATTCAAAGGAGTGGGACTGGTGGAACCAGAGCCACACCGACAGCTCAGTGTGCCATTTCTATCTTTTTGTTTGTTTAATAACTTAACTGTAAGATTTAGATACTCCTGTGTTACAATTTTCTGTGCAAAGTTTTTCCATTTCTTTCTAAAGCAAACTGAAAACAATCCCCAGAAGTTCCATCAGGTGGATTCCTGGCAATGCCCCTGTGGCTCATCTGCAGCATTAGAATAATTAGATACAGCACACCCCCCTTCACCACCTCAGCTGAATAACGGTACAGCAGCAGCGCTCTACAGCCCTGGGCTGGTATCCGCAGCCTGTCAACAGCAAAAATTGGACAGCTGGCCAAGGAAGAATATGTTTTCCAAAGAGGAATGAAGAGATTCAGCAACCTCATATTTCCATTGAATAGGTACATTCATTATCTCTCAATATTATGCATTTGCCTCTTCCTGCTTAAGAGCTGGAGGTTTTTTTTCCTTCCCAATCTCTCCCAGGGCAGGAAGACCAGGGCTGCTTGGGCTCGTTATCCTCGTACCCACAAAGTATTAGATTCCTCCCTCTAAGTTCCACCTGCAGCTTCAACTAAGAGAGAAGTTCCAGCTCAATTCCAGGCAGAATCATGTCAGGATATACATATAATTCAGGAAACAGCCCCCTCCCCAAAAATCTCTACTGCACGTGTTATACAGAGGCTTAGAATTCTGCTAAAAGTACTCCCCACGCTTTGTGGCTGTCAGACTGCGTGGAACAGGCAGCCTGCTCTCCCCAGAGGGGCTGCACCATGTGCCCACTAACCCCCTGAAACACCTTCTGCCCTTCCTCTTACATCTCCCAGTAACTGTAAGGACCAGTGGTGATATAATTAGGTTTATAACCAAGCTGGGATGTTTGCATGGTGGGTTTTTTTAAAAAATGTTCAATGAACTTTCCAGTGGCAGACTTACCAGTGGGTTATCATTTAACTCTTGAGAGAAATTGGTAGAACATGAAATAATACAGGTCCTTTCTCACCCCATACTTGCTGAACAAATATTGACAAGTTGCCTGTGGAGCTTCTCTACGCCCCTTAAAAAAACAATGTAATATTAAACCTACGTTGTTTGTTCTAGTTGTTGATTATTTTTCTTCTTCCTTGGAGGCTTCTTCTTCTTCGGCTTGTTGGCATTCTGATTATTTTGTTTGTTGTTCACACCAAAGTGTCCTGCTGATATATCGCTTTGTAGAAGGTTAACCAAGAGTGGACTTGTGAGCGTAACATCTTTATTGACAGGAAAAACAGGATTCTGCCCACAGGAAATCTGATTCCCATTTGGCGTTCCACTAAACCCTGTATTGAAAGGCAGCCCATGGCTAGAGAAATGACTCCCTGAAGCGTTGTTGTTTCCTTGCATTGCTTGCATATGAGAAGGCACCATGTTTGGCTGCTGCACAGGAACATCAGGTAACATCTGTGTCAAGTTCACATCATTATTTGTTGTAGTAGTAGTATCCCCAAGTTGCTGAGATACATGAGGACCAGGTCCAGTGGGTCTTAAAACTTGCCCTTGAATTCCCATCACCTGAGAAGGATTTCCATTCACAGGGCCTTGCTGTGCCATCATCTGCCCTGAAAACTGCACCATGTTTCCTTGCATGTTTGGGGTTGGTCCTCTCATCAGCTGAGCTGGCCCCGACATAACATTGGACTGGTTTTGAGTACTAAAAGGCTGTTTATTTCCTTGCATCTGAGTGGTCATCATCTGTTCCATCATCGAGTTCTGCTGTAACAAGACCTGGCCCTGAGGTCCCATCATCTGATTGTGTGTAGACATCATCTGTTGTCCCTGCTGGGGAATCATCTGTTTGGGTGGGGTCATCCTTTGGGGAGAAGGACCAAGATTTTGGTTTTGTGGTGTCACCATCATTTGGCCTTGCGGCATGAGCTGAGTTCGAGAAAGTATCATCTGGTTTTGAGGGTTCAGCGATCCCTGAGCCTGAATGTTCACCATCTGTCCTTGAGAGGACACAATTTGCTGGTGCATTCCCATGAGCTGAGACTGTGGTCCTTGCTGTGGCTGTCCCGGCATGTTGCCCATGTTAACTTGTGGCACCCCACTAGCACCAGCCTGCTGGTTGTTCATATTTCCATGAAGTCCCATTAGATTGGTCTGCATCATATTTGGTGGGCCATGTGGTGCTTGCATCTGATTTTGAGGAGGTCCAGATCCTTGGCCACCTTAAAAAAAAAAAAAGCCAGTAAGAAACTGACTAGAATGGTATAAGAGTTTTCACAACTCCAAAATTGTCTTCCTCCCTTTTCCAAAAAACTGGACTATCTGACGTACTTGCAGTCCTGTCATGCAATGTTTGATGCTACAGATACCGTTAGTTGTCAGAACAGAACATCAGACTTCTTAAAATAAACACTCAGAAGATGCAACATTTCATTTCAGTTGTTATCTGCAAGTAAGTTTTAAAATCTTCCATATCACCTCACTCAGAGTAATTCCTAACCAAAATAAGTGTCAAACCTTGAGGTTATTTTATAATGGGTTATGAAGTAAATTCATGGAGTACTGATGAAATGACAGCAAGGTTTCCATAATCCAGACAAAAGACTGATAATCAAATTGTTAAATGGAGATGTTTGTGAACTAAAGATGTAATTTTTACAGGGCTGCCTGTAAGTACACTTGCAAAGCTTTCAAAGGACCTAATAAATAATTTTGTGTACTTTGTTCTGCTTCTAAGATAACAACATTTTTTATTTTTTTTTCTGGGCAAGAAGTTCCTTTTGTGTTGTAATTTTATTATCCCTAGCCTCCAAATTTCCGTGCTACTTCCATTCAGTTTCTTAATGGGTATTCTGGATCCTACTATCACAGTCCTAATCAATAATAGGTGTGGTGTTTGAAAAGCACGAGCAGCCTCCTACTTTTCCTCATTTCCCACCCAGAGAACGCCCCTGCAGCCCTGGCAACCTAACTCTCTATTAATGACAAGAGTTTAGTGTTTTGGTATCTGTGTGACCCAAGTAAAGGCATAATTTTCTACAAAAAAAAAAAACAAACCCTGTGGAACACGACGTTGGGAACAGACCTGTGTGCTGGACGCTCTGGCTGGTCTGTAGCTGCGGGGCACCGCTGCTCCCCGGTGTTCCTGGGGCGCTGGAGGGCACCTGCCCTGCCATGAAGTTCTGGTTGGCCTGGCCTGTGGGGAACCCCGGGGGCAGGCGCTTGGGCATCCCTAAACACAAGGATGTTGTTAATAGGAAGCACGGAGAACAGGAAGGAAAAGAAGAGAAGATCAGCAATGTGCTGTCACATCGCAGGTTTAGGCAGAACGGGCTTTTTGCCAATAAACGAAACCCACTGAAGACATTTCTAGTTCTCTCCTGCGCAGGAATTCTGCCTAACAAACTACTATGACTCAGTTCAAGCTGTAATTTAACTACAAAACTGACCCCACAGAGAAGGCAAAAAGTCCACGTTTTCAAAACTAGAAATTAAAGTCACATAGTTTGCTGTTTTCTTACCATCTCAACTCTAACCAAGCCCTTAACTTACTCCACGTGCAGAAACACAAACACCTTGCATTTCTGTTACAGTGAAGTGCTCCTCTCAACAACTGGCACCATCACACCAGGTACACGCTCCTCAGCGCTGCTGCTGGGTGTACACACACTCAGAACAACATCTCAGCCTAGAGCAGGCTGAGGCACCCCTCGAGATGGCATGTCCAGGGTCCCCAACGGCTGCTCGTTCAGGTAACCCTGCTATTCCTGCTGCCCTTGTCACAGCAAAACACCACCCTGCCCTGGGACAGAGAGCAAACCCTCCCCTCCACCCACCAACCTCAGTAGCAGCAGAGATGGATTAAGAAGAACCCACTTCTTAACTCGCTGTCAAACAGTCAGTGCCACAGACCCAGAGGCCACCCCGTCCTCCCTCGTTTTTCTGACCCGCGATGCACAGCCAGAAGCTGAGCTCTGTTCCTTCTGCAGTTACCGCTTTCTTGCACACTTAATCATATGGCTGGTGTTAACTAATCAGGACCTGGGTTTGTAATGAATATTTCAAGATCATCAAGTTTACAGGTCAAACAATCATAGAATCATAGAATTGTCTGGGTTGGAAGGGACCTTTAAGATCATTGAGTCCAACCATCAACCTACCATCACTAAACCATGTCTCTAAGCACCACGTCAACCCATCTTTTAAATCCCTCCAGGGATGGTGCCTCAACCACTGCCCTGGGCAGCCCATACCAAGGCTTAATAACCCTTTCCATGTCAAAATCTTTCCTAATATCCATCCTAAATCCCCCCTGGTGCAACTTGAGGCCATTTCCTCTTGTCCCATGGCCTGTTCCTTAGGAGAAGAGACCGACCCCCCCTGGCTACATCCTCCTTTCAGGGAGTTGGAGAGAGCGAGAAGGTCTCCCCTCAGCCTCCTTTTCTCCAGGCTGAACACCCCCAGCTCCCTCAGCCGCTCCTCACAAGACTTGTGCTCCAGACCCCTCACCAGCTCCGTTGCCCTTCTCCGGACCCATCAGCAAATACAGAACATATACTTCTTGAAACATCACATCACCAGACTATAGTTTTAGTACTGCTAAACTTTTAGAGAAGTTTTGCACGTAGGAATGCTTGAACTGAGAAAAAAAGAAGTGTTAACTTGGTCTATTCCAAATCTGATGTAAATTCTGATTTGTGAAATTAATGGGGTGAAACTGAACATTTGAATGGATTCATCTGCACCAAACCTTTAAATCCAAGATGGTTTAAAAATTGAAATATCTGTAATTACCACTTTGTTAATGTAATGCAAGATGGCTTAAAAATTGAAAGATCCATAATTGCAACTTAATTAACATCTAAATTGCAGCAAGGAATGAGCATGCACAGAAGCCAGGCAAAAATCTCAGCAAGTGGAAGCACCACAGCTTTGCTGAAACCAATGGGATCCTGCCTTCTGAAATCAGCTGAGGATAGAGCTCAGAGCAGGACTACTGAATTTAGCAATAAGGTCTACCGTGAGTTCAAACAATGTATTTTCATATGTTTATTTGAGATGTTTTTTAACTCAAAATGTAGGGTTGTGTTTCAGTAGGTTTGCTTAGAAAGGAAGCAGAAGAGGGAGGTGACACTGTCTATGGCCTGTGGCTGTGCTACCTCGAGGAAATGATTCTGGACGGGGACATATGGCTGGTGAGGCAAAACTGCAGGGAAACGTGACTATAATAAATAATAAATAACTGCTTCCAGATGGAGACAAGATAAGATCTATCAAGTATAGGCCAGATCCTAAGAACAGTCTGGAAGAGAAGAACTTGGAAACTGAGACAATTCATCTGAATTCAAATGAGACCCGTGGTACAACCAGGGAAAACAAGGAGCTTGTCCAGACCAGCACACCAGGAAAAGGGCATTCCTTACAGCTTTTGGACAGATTTCAGATGTACAATGTGAGAATGCAAGAAACTAGAACATATATGTGTGTGTGTAGGTGGATAAAGAATATAGCTCATATTTTATAAGTACAGAAAGAAAATATATTAAAAGCTTAAGCAAGAGGTTGTGTCTGGACAAATGAGAGCAGCCATTCAAGAGAAACGTGAACACGAGTGAGCAGAGAAAAGTGCTACAAGTCTGGCACAGAGGGCTCAAGGGGAAAAAGAGATACACCAAGGACACAACAGAGATCTTGGGATGGACAAATGAAATTCCTTCAACTGGCAGAGAAGAATTGCAGGAGTAGTAACTAAAAGATGTGAGTGCAGAGGTCTGAGGAGAAAACTAAAGACAACACAACCAAAGGGGAATTGAAAACATCGCTTGACCTCTTAATTACAGAATAGGGAGTGGCATACTGCCATACAGATGGCAGTAGCATCTCTTTCCTCTTTTCTATGGGAAGAAACTGGTGACAAATAAAGACAGGGTCAAGAAGAGACACCCACAACTTAGAAAAAGATGCAAAATAATGCCTCAGTAGTAGCAGAAAATGTAAATGGTGACAGAGGAAGCTGAAGAGAGAAAGAAAACATTCATTTATTCTTATTACACTCTCTCCCTTTTTCTCAAAAAATATCCCCCTCCCAAAAAGACCACCACCAAAACAAAACAAATAACCCCACACCATCTCTGAATATCCTGAACTTGCTTAAAGGCAACAGAAGTGTCAAGAGGACACATGGCAGTCATAGCCAGCAATGGCATCCAGCCATTTCTCTCTGCAGTGGCCCAGAGTCCACCCTGCAGCCATCACTGGGACACTGCAGGACAGAGACAGGCAGCAGAAACACGGTGACACTGCTGCTAATCCACCCACACCCGCTTCAAACTCACATCTAGGCCTTTATTCTGCCTTCTAAAAGATCTTTTCAAAACTGACAGCAACATTAGTTCTAGCCTATTTTATACTTCTTCTCATTTAAAAATAAAAGGTCTCAGTTCTTCTTACCTCCTAAGCCAGGGTGTAAACCTTGTGGACCTTGGTTTTGCTGCTGCATCACCATGAAGTTGGGGGGTACGTTCCCCTGCTGCACCATAGGATTACGACTGGGAGAAGTGACAGGCTGCTGGAATCCCTGGGGAAGCGTGCTGCTCTGGGGGGGCCTTGGTCCCATCTGCTGCTGCGTCTGGGGAACTGTTGGAGATGATGCAGGAGAGCCCTGCTGGAAGGAGGAGGGAGAGGAAGCAGGAGACTTGTTGGTCAGGTGGGGCTGCTGTAGTGGCGTAGGAACCCGTGAGGGCCCTCCCTGAAGGCTTTTCATTTGAGGAGCAGTAAACTGGCCAGGATTGCTCATTTGGGGAAAGTTTGAGTGAGCCTGGGAAGCTTGCTGGCTTCCGAAAGGGTATGGAGGCGGAGGATGAGTAGGAGTTTGTACTGTTGCTAGAGATGGTCTTGCTTGAAGTTGCTGCTGCATTTGTCCAGGCAGCGGGGCCTTTTTCCAGCCCTGATTTACTGTCAATGTACCCAATGCTCCCTGCGTTGGAGGAGGCTGAAGTGCTCCAGAAGGAAGCTGGTTCCAGCCAGGGGGAACTGGAACCTGTGCTGGTGAAGTAAATGAAGGTCGAATACCCTGCTGTGGCTGCTGGTGTGGCTGGGGAGGACGTGTCTGCAACTGCGTCTGCTGCTGTAGCTGCTGGAAGTTGGCTGAGTTCATCTGCCTGTTCACTGGGACTGACTGCATTGAATGGAGCTGGGGAGCTAAAGATCCGGATGGATGATTCTGCTGCTGGATATTTAGCCCAGATAAGAGTGGGTCCATTGCATCTATTAAAATAGCAAAGAAAAGTTAAAAAAAAAAAAATAACAATAGTAACCTACTGTAAACAAAACCCACCCCAAAACAAGAAAGGGTAAATTGCTTGCTTGCATTTGCAAGTGAGCTCAATGCACAAAAATTCACGCTCCAGCGTTCCAATTTCTCCAACAGACAGCACAGACAATGCTCTGTATGTTTTCAAAATGTTGGGGAACCCTAAGCAGCCAGGTTTTATAAATTTATAACCTCTACAATAAAGCACAAAAGCTCCATAGCACTTTTTACTCCAGACTAACGTAAGCCTTCTACACACTCAGGACTGTAGAACCACAGAACCTCTCCAGCTGGAAGAGATCCATAAGGATCATTGAGCCCAACTCCCCGCTCCTCACACTAAACCCTATGACTAAGAGCATCATCCAGACACCCCCTGACCTCTGACAGGGTCGGTGCTGTGACCACTTCCCTGGGGAGCAGGAACCAAGCAACCACTCAGTGAAACTTTTCCTCATGTCCAACCTGAGCTTCCCCTGAGGCAGCCTCGTTCCATTCCCTCATGTCCCATCACTGGTCACCAGAGAGAGGAGATGGGTGCCTCCCCTCCACTGCCCCCCATGAGGAAGGTGCAGGTGCCATGAGGGCACCCCCTGGCCTTCTCTTCTCCAGGCTGAACGAGCCCAGTGACCTCAGCCACTGCTCCTGGGCCATGCCCTTGAGACCCCTCACCATCCCGGTCACCCTCCTCTGGACAAACTCCAATATCTGATGTCCTCCTCCCGTGGAGGTGCCCAGAGCTGCACTGGGAGCTGGGAGCTGGAGCTGGGGCCACTCCAGTACGGTGCAGAGTGGGACGGTCACCTCTTGGTGCCTGGTGTCCCCAGGGCACGGCTGGCTCCTGCTCAACCTGCACCAGCACAGACCCCAGAGCTCTTTCTGCAGGGCTGCTCTCCAGCCTCTTCTTCCCTGGTTTGTATGTAGAACCCGCTGGTTGGTGCTATTGTCCCTACCAGTTAAAATAAGTGGCATAATGAGGAATTAAGGTAGTATCATAAACAAATATTCCCAGAATATTTAAAACCTTTATGAAAAATGCTGTCTGTAAGAAAAAATACTGCAGAGATCTAAAGTTGGCAAATACCGCCACCATTTTCTGGAGGGACAAGTAATAACCCCTTCTCTTTTTCTGTAGTCTCAAAATCCAAGTAACTTGAACTGGTAGAATTGTGAAGAATAAACCCTAAACATTCTCAAACTCCAAATCCCCAATCCTTAAACTTCTCAACTCCTGACCCCTCCTGAAAAGCACTCGAGCTCAGGCTGGTGCATTCGCTTCCTATGAGACCTCTGCCTCGTTCGACTGATCCTTCTCTTACCTTTATTTAAACATAAAACTCATTCCCAACAGCTCTGCTGCAGAATTACCACTGCCACTTCTCAGTGTATTTGAACCAAACACCCAGCAAGCTGGTGACTTCTCAGGCACCCAAATTATTTGAAAAGTTTTATCAGATTAATGGGGGCTGAGAGGCTTCCACAGAAAGCGTAACTGCCGGAAGGGGCAGGGAAGTACTCTGAGACAATTCTGGAGTATTCTAATGAGTACAGGCTGAAGCCTGCATGCTAAAGAATAAAAATTCAAGAATGTTTTCAGGTGAGGACTGTGAGTAAATTGTAGCACCTGGCTGGGAGGAAGGCCGAGGTGTTCTCGGCTGCAGCTCAGCAGTAGCAGCGCTCGCCACCATAGAGGAGGGCACATTTCCACTCTGGGACATCATGACAGCTGCAGCATTGCTCACTCTTATTAAACCTTAAAAAATAAAAATAAAAATGATCAAGTCGTGCATTTTTTTACATAGAGAAGAATTTTAGATTTTTTTTTAAAGAAAAAAATTGTTAATAAAACATTTTTTTTAGACTTTAAGAATTGTTTGTCTGAAACAACCTGAGGACACATAAATCTGAAAGCTTAGATTCCCTGGTATCAAACAACCAAGTCAAGGTCATGCTGAAGCTTGTCCTTTAGCACCAGGCCTATAGAAAGGCTGTAGAAGGAAACACTGCTATGAATTCTTTGCCTGACGCCGCTAAAGCCACTAAGTGACAAGATTGTATCAAAGTTATACATGTAACTATGGTTTTGGCAAAATCTGGCATGGGAAAGGAACTGAGGTGTTGTAGCAGAGAACAGTGACACTGTTGCCCTTTCACAGCTGCTATTTCATACAATGTTTACATTGCTGACCCCTTGGGTACACTCCCCCCGTTGACCCGCAGGCAGGACAAGAGGCTGGTGATGGTGACAGCGAAGATCAATCACGGCAGGCAATTCCCCGGTAAAACCTTTCTTTAAATGTTTAACGTTCCTTCTAAAGCACAATGATTTCCCTACTGTTTAGCAGTGAAACAGTTAAGCAGGTTTATACAGAGCGAAACGTGCTTTCCATTCCTTCTCAGCAGCAGCTGCACCTGCATCTTACTTTGACAAAAACTGTTCCTTTTTTTTTTAAATCGCTTTAAATCCTATGATACTAATTAGTTTATTTTGCCTCATGACTCAGTTTTAAAATAAACTACATAGCAGCTTTAACTCTTCTTAAAATCGGACTTTTGTAGTCAAGAATTACTCATCATGCCTATACAATGCTCTAAAATACAGAGTTCAGTAAAACTACACCTCTCCATGAAAATTAATTCTCTATGATCAGATCTCAAAAGTTTATCAGATAACAAAGAGAGACTAACAATGACAGTGTCCTGTCCTTCCCTTAATTATAATGAATTTAATATAAAATAGTCTTATTACTGTATGCTGAATGAAGGCTCATTTTCATAAAAGCAGCCAAACAGAAAACTTTGTGCTAATTTGTGCACATTTTGAAGTGAATGCACAATAGACTCATCACTTCAACAGTCTTTATGTAAAAAAAAAACAAACCCCAACAATGAAACAAAAACCACCCCAACCCATCAAAACAAAAACCCAAACCACCAAACCCTCAAAAAACCCCAAACCCATCTGCCCCACCCAAATTACTGCAATGTTTGTGGGACAAAACACAGCCAATTATTTAGTTTACATAATGTGAGATGGGGTTTGACAGTACAGAAACAGGAACATATCTTAATTAAAATGGCAATTATAATTCTGCCAACAACAGTTGCTGTAGTCAGTGAAACGTTATGATTGGCTTCAGAACAACATTTCAAAGCGTATAAAGCCAAAGGAATAAAACCCAAAGGAGTTTACCTTGCCCCCCTTGCATGGGAAAGCCCGTCTCCATCCGCACCGCGCTGCTGGCGCCCAGAGGCCCGTTGATTCGCACATCCTGGCTTCTGTTCTGAGCTAAAGCTAAATTGATAGCCCCTTCCCCTAAAAGCAAGGTACGGTTTGGGTGAACTGTGTGATACACAGCAAAGCAGAACACAGACATTTCCAAAAGGACATCTAAAAGATGTCAAGGAAGGAAGAACAAACTCTACCTATAACGCGCATTTTAAAAGGACAGTTATGCATCATCCTACCCTTATCTTCTGGATTTCAATTTTAAGAAGAACAAACACCACGACAAGCATTAAATGCTGTTGGTTTTACCCTGAGAGTGCTCTTGGAGAATTGTTCAAAATGGGTATCTTAATTGTGAAATCCATTGAAAACTTGTTTTTAAGAAAGCCCCATACAAAACACTGTGGGAAAAAGAAATTAGGGGGACATTTTGCTAACACTCAAAAAACATTTTTCAGGAGGTTTCCTGATGCTCAGAGGATTTTCAGTTATCGTTTTTATTACTGAACCTGTTCTTGGAGGAATAAAAGTCTAGAGCTACCTTTTCCCTGAAGTCATTTTCCAAGTTACTAAATTAGAAGTTTTGCAACATTAACCAAGAACACAAAATCCCTTGCTGAGCGTACTTAAATTTTAACTTAATGCCCTTGGAAGCAAATTAGGTGTGAAATACCTTCAATTTGAACTGAGAGAATTCCCAGGTCCCGAAGCTGTTGGTTATTATTCTGAGCCAAAATACGCAGCCGCTCGGCAGCTTCCCGGGGTATGTTGAAGGTCACGCGGACGCTGTTCCAAGGCTCGATCTTCTGCAGTTTCAACTTGTTGGATTCTTAAAAGAAAAAGGGCTGGAGTCAGTGCAAGGGCAGTTCTCAAACACATGTGATGAAATAACTTGGTAATAAAGCACAGCTGAAAAAATTCAAACAATTATTTGGCCTTGCAAATGATGAGTGGTTTGGGAAGGCCAGTGCCAACAGAGCCCTAGCAATCTTTCATTAATTTATTAATATTATTTAGCTCTTCTGAATAGGAATGTTCAATCCACTGCAAAAAAAGTATATTAAAGTTGTGCAAAATATTTAGCTGCACATTCTCTGAAAACCTCTTCTACATATGAGTGTTTCTACGTAGATCAGTTGTTTTAGAGGTAACAAGTGGGAATTAGCAAAAAGGTAAGGCAGTTGCAATGGATAGATTTATCTGAAACAGTACCCAACTAAATTATTGCTACAAAATGAACTTAAGGATAATTAAAAATATATTCCTAATACAGGTTTATAAACTTCCAGTTTCTAGCTTTCTGAGAGGGAAGTCCCTCTAAAAACAGTAAACATTGCCCCAAACTTAATTCAGCCACTTCTTCCACTGTAACCTCACATTTACTAAAAGTTTGGTAACTTTTTGATTCTGAAGAACATGTCATTTAAAAAGGCCAATAACTCATTTCTATTTAGGAATCTCTTGTCCTTAACTAATTCACCAAATACCTTCTGCTGCCACAGTAATGGTATTACTAAATTCATCCTCTTTCTACCTATAAACAAGCTTTTGGCTGGAACCACGACAGGAGTAGTTTTAAACCTCCTTTTGTGGAGGTTTGAACAGCCCTGTATTTACTGCTATTAATGTTCCAATATTTTACATATAAAAATTGTATTATCAGGTCCAATATTTCTAGATATGAGTACCCAAGTTTCTTGTTTTTCAAATATTGCACCTGCTAAGCCTAAGCCAATGTTATTTACTAACTCAACACTCTAAATATCCTATTTTGCTCTGAACCAGTTCAAATAACTTGTCACGTTGATAATTTTTGTATCAATCTGACACTGATTCTAAAAATTTCCTTTCTGCTTTCTCAGTTGAGGCCTGAATCATGTTACAACATGTTGACACACCAGAAGGCTGTGCCACCACACAGCGAGACCTGGACAGGCTGGAGAGCTGGGCAGAGAGGAACCTGAGGTACTTCAACAAAGGCAAATGTAGGTGCTGCACCTGGGGAGGAATAACCCCTGCACCAGGACAGGTTGGGGGTGACCTGCTGGAGAGCAGCTCTGAGGAGAAAGATCTAGGAGACCTGGCAGCCTATGTCCAGTTCCGGGCTTCCCAGTTCAAGAAGGACAGGGATTTGCTGGAAAGGGTACAGCAGAAGACCACAAAGATGATGAGGGGCCTGGAGCATCTCCCTTATGAGGAGAGGCTGAGGGACTTGGGTCTTTTTAGTCTGGAGAAGAGGCGGCTGAGGGGGGATCTGATCAAAGCTTAGAAATACTTCAAGGGAGGGTGTCAAGAGGATGGGGCCAGTCTTTTTTCAGTGGTGCCCAGGGACAGGACAAGAGGAAATGGGCACAAACTTGTGTATAAGAAGTTCCACCTAAACATGAGGAGGAACTTCTTTCCTGTGAGGGTGGCAGAGCCCTGGAACAGGCTGCCCAGAGAGGTGGTGGGGTCTCCTTCTCTGGAGACATTCAAACCCCGCCTGGACACGTTCCTGTGCAACCTGCTCTGGGTGGACCCACTCTGGCAGGACTGGATGATCTCCAGAGGTCCCTTCCAACTCCACGTGATTCTGTGATCCTGCCATTAATCCTCAGAACAGACCCAGCACACAAATGCCTCCCTGGAGCAAAGGCAACTCCCTTCTGCTACAGATGGAATTTGTTTCCATCAAAGACTGCACAACTCACCTATGGTATCAGCATGTAGCCTTTTACACCAGGAACTACCCATTAGCTTTATGTCTATTCCAACTGTTTATAAGACACAGCTTAAGACAGTGGTATTTCTTTGCAGGATTTTTATCGTATCCCAACATTTTATCTCCCCAAGGGATAACAGCAAGGACCCCACCAACTGACCCTAGACCCAACTGACTGCAACTGGACAAAAGGCAAAGAACAGAAAGGACAGAGACACTCAGTTTGGTTCTTCAGAAGTCAGAGGTCATTTTTCTGAAAAGGTATTTTACATGTTTGAAAAACCAAGCAATGCAACGGGCATTTTAAAACCTAATCTGGAAAATTAGTTTTGTTTGAACACAAGGACTGCCTGCTTGAAGAAGAAAGGTGGATCTTTCATTGCATGCTGTGATTTCAGAAGGCCAGGCAACAGAAGAGCAGCGTGCTGGGACATGACCTAGGGGTATCAGGAAAAGCTTGGTTCATACACCGCAGAAAGAGTGAGAGAGCGTGAGTGAGCCTACGGGCAATCAGGTGTCTTCACACTGCAGTTTCATGACTGAGGGGGGGTCTGATCAATGCCTATAAATACTTAAAGGGTGGGTGTCAGGAGGATGGGGCCAGTCTTTTTTCAGTGGTGCCCAGGGACAGGACAAGAGGAAATGGGTACAAACTTGAATATAAGAAGTTTCACCTAAACACGAGGAGGAACTTCTCTCTGGTGAGGGTGGCAGAGCCCTGGAACAGGCTGCCCAGGGAGGTGGTGGAGTCTCCTTCTCTGGAGACATTCAAACCCACCTGGACACGTTCCTGTGGGACCTGCTCTGGGTGACCCTGCTCTGGCAGGGGGTTGGACTGGATGAGGTCCAGAGGTCCCTTCCAACCCCATGTGATTCTGTGATGCCACGCCAGGTCAGAGCAGCACTGCTGTGGCCCTAGTCTCCAAGGCTCTTCTGGTTACATGCTCCTGCCACCACAGTTAAGGCAACCCTCCTGGTTTTAATCTGTTTCTACGGAAAACTACATTAATGGCAAGAAATGAAGCCGTTAAACCTGACCGTTCAGGTAATACCAGAGGAGGGGCACTGGTGGGGAAGCTGGTGGTGGGGAGGGAGCACAGCATTGATCCCAGCACACCGACCCTACATAAATGAGCAGCTCTGAGTAATCATCACAAACCCCTTTGCAAAGATGCTCAGACAGCGGATAGAGGTCTTTTTCCAGATCTAGTTGTTCTGGTAAAAGATGTTATTGTCCCAAAAGCCTGCTATCACTCACTACCTACAGAGCTGTCCCCAGAGCTCGGTGGGCACACAGGGGTATGTGAGAGCACTCCACGTCCTCCAGCAGAAAATAAAACAAAAACGAGGTAGGGCAGGTGAGTGCAGCAAAGGGGCAGTAACACCTCAAACCAACCCAGTTACTTGAGAGTGAACCTATTCTCAGATGAACCACAGTGATTTAAATTGGATGGTTTGGGCAGTAAAAAAGTCTCATGGTCTCATTTTCATATTGCAGAACAATGTATAATGCAGGGAAATAAAAAAAAAAACACAAATCATCAAAGGAACTGAATAGGAATAAATGAACTCAATTTTAAGCAATGAAATAACTGCAGGAATTTGTATTCTCTGTCTTTCAGAAGAACTCCCAAATTCACTAAGAATAACCCCAACAAATCTTATTATAAAACTAAGTAACTTGAAAATAATATAATACAAGCACCCTGACTATGTAAATAAATATTTAAGGACAGTTGAAAAATGCCAAGAAGGTACATTACCCATGTGTAAAAGGCCAGGCACATTCTCCAGTATGGTATCGAGTTTCTGCTCAAAGTCTCTGTCACCTATATTTCCTTTAAAAGCTACAAAGATCGTGGAATCCTCAGGAGCAGCCTCCTGTTTCAGTTCATCTTCCTCCAGTCCTGAATCAAAATCCACCTCTAAGTCCTCCATAGCTGAGGAGTACAAGGAGGCATATGTATCTTTTAAGTTAGGGAGATCATCCAAAACCATTGTTTCCAAGAACAGGAGCCTGTCAGACGTTAAAATGATGCTTGGAAAAAAAAAAAAAAAGAATTAAAATAAGTATAATAATAAGTGTGTAAAGACATACATTAACAACTGCTTTCAATGGTACATAAGGTCATTGACAGGAAAACCTACCAGGTGACCCAACGCCAGGATCCATGAGACAAACTGTGCGGCTTTGCAGACCGTGGCCATCGCAGCACCCAACTGTTCAGCCACCAGAACAGACAGAAGTGGTTTCCAGACAGAATCCCGTTCCACGTGATTCGAGAAATATTCCAGTTGGCCTAAACAACAGGCAGGTAGAAATGAAGGAAGAGGGGGGAAAAAAATAATACGAAAATCAATTATGCTCATCTTCATATTGTAGAGAGGACAAGCAAGCGCCCAGTACCACCTTTGCAGGGCCTGACTGCCAGGAAATTATAAGGCTCACAGCAATACTTTAATTATAGAAAGATGGGAACAAACATGGTATTTTCAGGGACTGCAGATGCAATAGGTGCTCCTTTGTCCAGCAAAGCAGTAGGAAAACCATACCATTTTTTCCAGGAGAAATTTAACATTTGACAAATATTTTACTCACATCCAGGGAAACCTCAGGGACACTATGTCTATTTCTAAAAGTTTGTAAAGATTTCGGTGTTTTCAGCGCTTGTGCACATTACAACCTGAAATTTGCTCCCCCTGTGCTAGCCCACAACACCCCCCATATCCCTGTTGAGCTTGGACAATAATGAATTCAGTAAATCAAGTCACCTGGCATTTTTTACGTTATAAAATGTCTAGACTGCACTAAGTTTTACTTGACATCATGAGAGTCATCTAAGCTGTTATCTGTACAGTCTATGATAAAAGTTGTCCCTACAGCTACAGTGAAAGATACAGATCACGAGTCTGATGAGTTGAGACAATACCAATGTTACGACAGACATTTTTCCAGTCCAACACCAGCCGCTCCAAACGCTACAGCACAGACTCCTCCAGGAGACCTCTGTTTACACACTCAACACTTTGCAAGTATTGCTGAAAGATTAAAATCATAGATTCATACAATTGTCTGGGCTGAAAAGGACCTTTAAGATCATCAAGTCCAACCATCAACCTCACTCTGATAAAAAACCATCACTAAACCATGTCTCTAAGCACCATGTCAACCCATCTTTTAAATCCCTCCAGGGATGGTGCCTCAACCACTGCCCTGGGCAGCCCATTCCAAGGCTTAATAACACTTTCCCATAAAAAATTGTTCCTAATCTCCAATCTGAACCTCCCCTGGTGCAACTTGAGGCCATTTCCTCTTGTCCCATTGCCTGTTCCTTGGGAGAAGAGACCGACCCCCCCTGGCTACACCCTCCTTTCAGGGAGTTGGAGAGAGCGAGAAGGTCTCCCCTCAGTCTCCTTTTCTCCAGGCTGAACACCCCCAGCTCCCTCAGCCTCTCCTCACAAGACTTGTGCTCCAGACCCCTCACCAGCTCCGTTGCCCTTCTCTGGACCCGCTCCAGAACCTCAGTATCTTTTTTTGTGGTGAAGGGCCCAAAACTGGACACAGCCTTCAAGGTGGGGCCTCCCCAGTGCCCAGTACAGGGGGACGATCACCTCCCGAGTCCTACTCACCACGCTGTTCCTGACACAGGCCAGGATGCTGGTGGCCTTCTTGGCCACCTGGGCACACTGCTGGCTCCTGTTCAGCCGACAGTCGACCAACACCTCCAGGTCCTTCTCTGCCAGGCAGCTCCAGCCACTCTGCCCCAGCCTGGAGCATCCATGGAGTTGGTGTGACCCAAGGGCAGGACCTGGCACTTGGCCTTGTTGAACCTCAGCCCATCCATCCAGCCTGTCCAGATCCTTCTGCAAAGCCTTTCTACCCTCCAGCAGATCAACACTCCCACCCAACTTGGTGTCATCTGCAAATTTACTGAGGGTGCACTCAACACCCTTGTCCAGATCATTGACAAAGATACTAAAGAGAACCAGCTCCAATACTGAGCCCTGGGGGACACCACTCACAACTGGCTGCCAACTGGATTTAACTTCATTCACCACCACTCTCTGGGCCTGGCCCTCCAACCAGTTTGCCCGTCCACCTATACCAGCAGCCAAAGCTGATGTCAAAACCTCAAAAGGGACCCGTTCCTGACCACTGGATGTCAAAGCCACATCAATTCAACAGCCAGGACTGTCAGGAGCTCGTAACTCCAAGGCAGTGGGCATTCAGCACAGCCCACCAAGAACGCTTAGCTCGGGAGGACATGCCCTGGAATCAGCCACAGGTTGGGGTTTTGGCAGAGGTTCAAGTTCCCAACACAAATTAAAACCACAACTCTGAGATTAAAGGTGAGCTGCAGACATTGGCCAAAAACCAGCCATTTTTAATGAAAGAAGATAACTATGTTAGACAAGCTTCGATTCAGCTCGACATTGTTCGCACTCTCACATAATGCCGCTGAAGGGACAATATTACAAATGAAAAAACAAGGATTCGGAAGTCACAAAATACCCACAGCTTTTGGTCAGGTCTCTACACACACACGTTTATTGGGTTTTTACAAAATAGGATCTTTTTTCTCCCTTGGAACCCTACACCATACGGGGCAGGCTAAATGGCTTTAACGAATAATCACCTATTTTACACATAGTTATCTCTTCGTACTGCAGGACCAGGCCTTCAGTCTCAAACACCACTCAAATCTCGCATTAAAACAAAGCTAATTTTGTCTCACAAGCTCTTCTGGAGTCTTGCAACAGGAAGAAAGTAAAAATATTTCACGGTCACTGATCTATTTCCATAGTGCTTTCATAAGTTACTTATTATTACCAAGGAAATTTTAAAAGATGGGGAATAAAGACAAAAATTTTAAAAATTCATTACCAGCTGAATATGGAGACAATTAAATCTTCTTTTGTTTTTTCCCCAGACTCCTTGCTGCTCAGCTCTGTGTCTAAATTTCAGGTTTGAGCACTAAGTCAAACTATTCAATTCCATGTCAGGTGCCCAGAAAATGAGACTTGACAATTAATAACCATCTGTGAAAGCTGTTTTAATTGATTTTCACCCACAATTTCTTGGAGAGGGAACTTCCTCACCAGAGCTGGCTTTACACCAGCCAGGAGAGAATTCCTTCTCCTTCTGCATCCCCACATCACTCCTCACACACACTGACTTCAGGGAGAAAGGAGCTGGGGGTCCAACACAAATTAGCTTTTGGATGACCAAGCAGAGTCATTCTGGGCAGTGGATAAGGCAAGAATCCTGTGAAATATAAGCACTGTATTTTGAAGAAAATTGCATAGAAAATTATTTATCCGAAAATCTTCAGGAAGTTTTTCAGGGAGAGAGATCTCAGCTTAATACACAGGCCTTTATGTGTTCTAAAAACACAATTACTTGAAGGGGATGGAGTGTTCCTCCTGCAGCAAGAAATATGAATATTTCTGACAATCCCTGGCACCAAAGAAACAAAAATTTCTCTAAAAGAACACAACCATTTCCAACCTTTTTTTGAATGGAAGTGGCTGAAGCATCCTTCTCCACAAAAAAGCAGAAGAGCCTCCCAGAGTGCTCAAACCATGGTTTTAAAGACTTCATCAAAATGCTGCAGCTTAGACCAGATCCCACCAACCTCACCTCAAAGTGTCAAAATCTAACAGGATTTGTTGAAATTATGGTCCTTCATGAACATTATTAAAATGCAGTTCACTACATTTGCAGGCCTTGTTTCATTTGACTCAGAAAATCAGACTGCAGGGAAAGCCTGAGTTAAGGAAAAAATTGAGCTTTAAATTTTATTTTCTGGCTAAGAATGGGTAGCTACAGCTCCCTTGGCATTTTAAATTTTTTTTTCCACATTCTGCTCCTCGGGGATCTCTGGTACATCTGTCTTCCCCCTCTCCCTCTCAAACGCAAGCAGGTCAACTACATTCCTGTATTCAGGTATAATTTATCTCAAGTATGACAGGAGGAAGTAATGATTTGAGAAATCTTCCTCTTCAGGCAGAGCACAGCACGCCATCCATCTCCAACCAAATGAATCCCAGCTGCATCCCTCCTCCTAACAAATTCTGTAATCTCCTGGTTAGAGGGTTGACTTCCATAAATCATGGGCCAGCACGTTACCCTAATTAGCGCGTATCTTCACTCAAGGCTCTTCCACATAAACACAAAAAGCCTTTAGAGGAAGCACCGACAGGTAAAACCCTGGTCATTCAACAATTCCTGCAAAGCAGCTGAACTCCTGGCCAGCTGGAGAGTAACTGATGAGCAAGATCCCTACCCGAATCCATCTGCGCAACCACAGCATAACTGGGAGTGTTCCTGCTCTCATGGCAGCACAAAACCACCTCTGAGTATCAACGCTTCCTGCCCTTGCACCCCGCCTTGTTTTAGAGTTTCCAATTTAATATTCCCCATCACACAATTGTTTCTGGAAACGGAGCAAGTCCAGAGCCCCCACATGGCAATCATCTATTCATGAATCTGCCCTGGGACGAGGTACAGCCGCATGAGGAGTATTACACCCGGCTGTTACTCCTGCAAAGCAGCTGAACTCCTGGCCAGCTGGAGAGTAACTGATGAGCAAGATCCCTACCCGAATCCATCTGCGCAACCACAGCATAACTGGGAGTGTTCCTGCTCTCATGGCAGCACAAAACCACCTCTGAGTATCAGCCCCCTTCCTGCCCTTGCACCCCGCCTTGTTTTAGAGTTTCCAATTTAATATTCCCCATCACACAATTGTTTCTGGAAACGGAGCAAGTCCAGAGCCCCCACATGGCAATCATCTATTCATGAATCTGCCCCAGGACGAGCTACAGCAGCATGAGTAGTATTACACCTGGCTGTTATAAAGTTAGTCTTATTCAGTATAGTTTAACTATTAAAAGGTTGTAACTAAAGTAAGAGAGATGGGGATGTAGCCAGATAACAGACTAATAGCAGAAATGCACCTGCAGTATCTCACAGGGGTAAGGGGTGGCAGGGGACAGCCCATGGAGGCTGGAGGGTCCTGTCTGATGGACACGGGGCACACCCCGGGCTGTGGGAGCTGCTGGGAACACTCAGCAGGTGGGTAAAACGATTGATCGCCTGAAACGTGAGTGACAGAGACCATCCAGAGGACTATTCATGTAGGACAGAGCAATGCCACTAGACCTGGGCCGATGGACGGCTGGGTCCCACCACGGGGAAGCAGAAGGCAGTTGGTCACGTCACACACTGAGCCCCAGAACAGCCCTGGCAGCGAAAGGAAACCGGCACGACAGCACTCAGCATCCCAGCACCCCGGGATGGCAACACTGGGAAAATCCTGTCCATCCCCTGGGAGAGACGGGATTAGAGCAGGATCCCCAACAGCCGGTTGTCGCTAACGGGAGCAGCTGATCTCTGGGAAGGCAGCAGGCTCCGGAGTGCCAGCGCCGCCAGATGGAAGTGCTGATCGCTGGGGGAAAAAAAAAAACCCAAAAACCAAAAAAAACAAAGGGGGAAAAAGCCCTGGTATCTTGGCATCCTCATCCCAAGATCCGCTCAACTGATCCAAACTTAAGGTTATGTCAATTTGTTTCTTAAAGAGACCTTGAAACCCCTGGTGTTGCCATCTTGCCCCACAGAAAGCGAGCCAACCAAAGACAGGCTTTGTCCAACAACTCGTCCCAGGTCTTCTGTGACACAGGCTATTGATCTCCAGGCTGTTTATACACTTCGGGCAACTCAGAATAAACACTTTCACAACTGATGTCACACCAGAACACGCACCCTTTCAAAACAAATATGACAGGAGCCCAATTAAATAAGAAGTACTCAAATCCCACTCTGCGCCTGAGAAAGTATTCCTCCAAATGACACCAAAGACTGGAAAGGGTGAGAGCAGAAGGAAGGACAGACTGATGGCAGAAGTTAGCACTGAGCAGGGTCCCCATCCTCACACTGACCGGTATTTAGAGTTGCAACAGGGAAGAGGAAGAAAAATCAGTCCAGAAATGAGACTACAATTAAATCCCTTGGGGAATCCAGAACTGAGAGTGAGAAGAAAAAGCACTTGATAGCAGTAACAACATAATTTCTGAAGAACACAGAACCCTCCTTGCTTCTGCCTTCATTGAAAAGTGCTTTTCAAGCAACTTAATGGGGAAAAAAAAAAGGAAATCAGAAAAAAAAAAGCAGGTCTTGAAAGTTTTCTTTTTTCCTTTGTTTTAGGTGCCAGTGAGAAAATATGTAAAGGTATTCATTAAGATTTCAGGATGGGGACAGAGGAGGTTCAGCATTGTCGGAACACTGTTGAGAAGATGGCTCTCTTTTAGTACATAAGGCATACACACGTGCATCCACACAGGCACACTTTTCAAGTGTACCACCCATAACAGCCAGAAACTCTCTGATAACAGCACTGTTTCTATTGCAAATTTGTTAACAGTGTATTATCCTCCTACAACTGTTTCGGCTGGTTTGTTGCCTGCATGGTCATCTTGGAGCTTACTGAATCTGGCCAATGAGTAAACCTACAGAAAACAACCATTCCACCATACAAAGATTAAAATGATGTAATCGTTTTTGGCAAAAATATACAAAAAAGACTTTTAACAAATTGTAGACAAATGTCACATCACTACACAAGGAGATTAAATAAGGCTAAGAACAGCTGTTATAATATGAAAGAATGCAAAAAAGTAAGCTTCAACATGCAGTAACATTTCCTCTGAAACCACTTAGCTAGGGGTAATTCCAGTAATTTGGAACATAAAAAGTTTGGCACTGCAGAGGGATAACCCCCCGAGCGTGTCCCAGCTGTCCCCAGGGGGAGAAGGGCTGAGAGCAGCCACAAACCTGATGGCAAACGCCTGTAACCCTCGATGGCAGCCTCAAGAGTCAGCTCTGGAGACACCCAGCCCTTCAAACACACAGACTCGAGGGGCAGAGAACTATTAGCTGGAGAGTCTGAGGGAGAATAGAGAACAAGAGCTATTCAAACGCTTCATATGCTTATTTTACCTACCCAAACAAATTCCACAACTTCAGTACCCCGTGGCGTGCAACAGGTCTTCAGGTAACCCCCGACCGGCAAACATGGTTAAACAGCAACTCCCAACAACGTAATCCTGCAAGAAAACCATCACCTTTCATCAGATAACAACGCAAAATAACAGAAATACTGAATAGAACACAGTGAATACCTTGATTTTTAATATGTAGTTTTGTACCTAATCCAACTCTCTCCTTCGTAATGAAAAAGGCGCTCACCACAATATTCAAATAGTCAATATATTAACAGCAAAACCTAGTGATCTAGAAGAATCAACCTTTCATTAGAGGCAAAAAAGTGAATACTCCCTTTGGCTGGAAATAACATTATAGGCTTCTAAAAAGGGCAAGTTTCATCTAGAATAACATATCAAGATAAACTCTTCTAATATTAAATTGATCTTCAGAAAAGAGAGACTGGCACAAGGAGGATGCACTTCAGCTCATCCTAAGCAGGCACCTTACTCGGCTCACGTGAGGCTCGTTCCAGAAACAGATTCAGATTAGATTCAACAGATTCCACACGACCACCTTGGATGGATGTTTTTACTCCAGATGGCCAACAAAGTGAGGGGAATCCAGCCCCAGAACCCATTCCTGTTCACCCGTCTCACCAACCTGCACTCATACCTCTCAGGGTAATGAAAACGCAGCAGTAAAGCTACTGGCTTCAGTGACAACAAAACACCTCCCCTCAAATCAAGATGATTTATATTAACATCCCTGTGCTGTTTTTCAAGCATATCTTCTGCTGACACAGCAGCCTGCTCAGCAGTGGGGAAGGGGACTGCCCAAAAACAAACTGGGGAAGCAGAGGAGGGAAGAAGACTCAGAAAGACAAGGCAGAAATTTGCTGTCTTCTATGCGGGTAACACACTCAAATCGCTTTAAAAGCCTTAGGATTGTTTCACAGCCTTTGCACTTCTGCCAGCCAGCAACTCGAAGGGAAGAGGATTCACATTAAATCATAGAATCATTCAGGTTGGAAAAGACCTTTGGGATCACCAAGTCCAACCATGAACCCCACTCTACAAAGTTCTCCCCTACACCATATCCCTCAACACCACATCTAAACAACTCTTAAACACCTTCAGGGATGGTGACTCAACCACCTCCCTGGGCAGCCTATTCCAGCCTCTGACCACTCTTTCTGTGAAGAATTGTTTCCTAATGTCCAGTCTAAACCTACCCTGTTGCAGCTTGAAGCCATTCCCCCTTGTTCTATCGCTAATTACCCATGAGAAGAGACCAGCACCAACCTCTCTACAATGGCCTTTCAAGGAGCTGTAGAGAGTGATGAGGACTCCCCTCAGCCTCCTCTTCCTCAAACTAAACAGTCCCAGCTCCTTCAAATCACTCTTCATAAGATTTATTCTCCAGGCCCTTCACCAGCTTCCTTGCCCTCCTCTGCACCCGCTCCAGCACCTCCAGATCTCTCTTGTGTTGAGGTGCCCAAAACTGGACACAACACTCCAGGTGTGGCCTCCCCAGTGCTGAGTACAGGGGGACAATCACCTCCCGACTTCTGCTGCTCACACTATTTCTAATCCAAGCCAGGATGCCATTGGCTTTCTTGCCCCCCTGGGCACACGGCTGGCTCATGTTCAGCCGCTTGTCAATGAGAACCCCCAGGTCCTTTTCCACCCGGCAGCTCCAGCCACACTTCCCCAGGCTGTAGTGATGCAGGGGGTTGGTGTGGCCCAAGGGCAGGACCTGGCACTTGGCCTTGTTGAAGCTCATACCATTAATGTTGGCCCATCGATCCAGCCTACCTAAGTCTCCCTATCCTCATGCAGATCAACACTGCCACTCGGTGTCACCTGCAAACTTACTCTATGTCCTTATCAAGATCACCAATGAAGATGTTAAACAGAAATGGTCCCAACACTGAGCCCTGGGGCTCAGTGACCACTTGTGACTGGATTTAAATCCTGCCGGATTTAACTCCATTGAGCACCACTCTTTGGGACTGTCCAGACAGCCAGTGCTTGATCCAGCAGATCGTATGCATCATAGATGCTTTCTAGCACTTTTAAAAGCTATCTAACGCTTTTCAAAGGCTGGTATCTTCTTGTATTTCTAAATAGTTTAATGCTGCTTATTAGGTGTAAGCCAAAACTAAAAAAGCTTTCCATGTTCTATAGCAGATACTGCATTAGTTCTAGCTTTTCACCCTTTTTATAAAGGGATGTTCCACTGACTGTTTTAGACAGCCTTAAACTGAGTCATGTAACAAACTGGGTGGTTATCTCCGCAGCCCTGCTAGGACCTGACGTGAAAGGACAGTCCTCACCTGCCTGGTAAAAGCTGCTTTTAAGAAAGGCTCATTCGAACCCCCTGGGCCTTGGCAGGGCTGAGGGCTTGGCTGTGAACCGGAGGGAAAATCAACTGAACTCCTTTGCACAAGGCATCGAGAGGCTTTGTGTTCCTCCAGTTCTCCCTTCCAAGTGAAGGGTGTCTGGGGAAGCGGACACCCAGCTCCTCCAGAGACGGGAGGGCTGGGAAAGACAAGCTCCAGTAAGAAACTGAGGATGGTCAGCCTGGGCTACGGGGAGAGGAGCAATCACCTGCTCTTGTCTCCATTCCCGTTGTACACATGAGATGATACCAAATTTGGTTAAGGAAAATAACCTTGGTTCATTGGCTCATTAACTCTAACTTTCATTACAGTAAGTTACCCAACAGAGAGCTTGGAAATGCCAAGAGGCTGAACGTGCACCTTAGCAAGGAATCCATAGAAACAGCCCTGGGAAGCGTTCCACCTAGAGAGAGGGTTTTGTTTAGAGCTTATGCCTTCCCAAACACCAAGAAAACCAAACAAGTCAGTCTAGAGGGACACAGGCTTCATTCACCCCTTCCCATACGCAGCCACTCAATTGCTCTTCACGCTGCTCTGCTGCACTCCCACAGCCCCCAAGCATCAAACACCTAAACCCAAGTGTTTCTGACAAGGAGAAAATGACAGCTTTTTATAATGCATGGGACCTTCTGCAGCGCTATCTTGATGTATTTGGTTAGTAGCTGCGTTAGCAGTGTGTTAAAGTTTCATAAAGTTGGTTGAGACCCCACAACTCGTGCCAAGCTGCAATGGACACAGCTCAACTGAGCCTTTCATTTTAACTTCAACAGAACTTGACTGATGAGATCATCAGAGTTGCTTTAAAGCAAGGTGATAACCCCAACATGAGTTTTAACTGCAGCTAAGTGAGCCACGGAGAAGTTCCCCCTTTGGGTAGCTGAGAGACCAACCCAAGGCAGCTGCCAGTCTTCTCCCATACTCCCAGGTTACCTTGGAATCAGCAATTTTCTTGGAAGCTGTTATCTACACAGTGTAATATTTGATCAATCAATTCCCATTAGCTGAATTATTAGTTCCACATGTTAAGGATATTTCCATTTGGAAGCAATACACCACAGCTTGTAATAGATGAATACTGGAACGGAGCTTTGCAGGATGTAACTCTTCACAAAGATCCGTCAATACAACCAGCAACCAAGTAAACGAGATGCTATTTAAAATCAGACACATCTTGACAAGAAACTCTATTTTATCTTGCTTTCCAAAGGCTATGGGAAAATGCCTCTCCAAGTAGCAATCTATTCATATTTTGTATCGCAATAAGCTTTTTATTTAAAGTTGAATTTAACCACTACCAAACCTTTCTGGGCCAACATGCCCCCCCAGATACTCCTTTATCACCAAATCCTCACCAAGCTCCATAACTGCTGATAGAACCAGTGCAGGAATTCCTGCAACTTAGTTCAGTCCTGACCTGAGGTCTGACTGAAAACTGCACCTTCTGTTTACTGCTATAGTCTTCCTTCTTGCTTGTCGTAAAAATCTAGGAAATTTCACTAAGTTTTTAAAATCCTGAAATGTTATAAAGTATGAAGAAAAGATTTAAGCTGAAACAATAATAAAGACCCCTATTCCACCTGACCAAAAAATACCTTTATATAACAGAAGTAGGTATAGCTCTGTTAAAGATCAAGATTGTTCTGAGTGTCCTGTTTGTATAAAAGCTGACAGCATATTTTGTGCTACGCTGGGCTTTTGGAAGAACCAGATTTCAAAAGTGTTACTTATTGTCACTAGTGCTATTAAGAACCACAGAATCAGCACTGGTGCAACACAGCAGCGCCTTCTTGCCGGGATGTGAAGAGCACCCCAAAAATCCCTTCGAAGGAACACTGTCCCCTGCTGCAACCAGAAGATGAGACATTATTTCTTGTCCAGTTATTCCTAACTGAGCCTTGCTGAAAAAAAACATAGTAAAGCTTTTGCTTTGGGAGGTTCAGGTCCTGCAGGCAGAGTCCCAGCAGTGCCACCGCTCGCCGTCCCTGGGAGAGACCCCTCAGAACCACCGCTACGAGCCTCGCACCCCATCTCTCCCCTGCTCCCCACGCACTGCAGGGGAAAATATGGCATTATGGATGCCAAAATTTCCTACTTATCAGGAAGCAAGGCAGAAATAATTCTTCACGTTTTCCTTGTCTCGTCCAGGGTGGAGGGAGGCTGGGGAGAGTGTGCCTGCGCACACGCAGAACAGCAGCTTACGTCTAATTCAGTCTCTAAGTACCAGCCAGGAACCATGATGAGAAGCACAATCTCAGCCCAGCTGCACGGTCCTGGGAGGTCATTTGATTTTTTTTAAAGAGTAAGAATTAAAATGAATGCATAGGACATGGAGAATTTAATAGCATGCATCTGTTGACAGTAATAACTATATCATTCCCTTCCATCCATCAAATCTAAGCAGACTCCCATATACGTAACTCAGTATAAGCAACTTCCAGTCCCAAATTATCGGTTTACATGAAGGCAAACGCATTAGACAAGGCATCATTCATCTCCTGGACGTTTCAATTTTCATACAAACCCAACTCAAACCCCTGCATAGGGCTATGTCTCAAGACTAACTTTTCTAGCCAGAGAAGCGGGCAACGTTCCTCTCAGTTCCAAAACCATGACAGCTCTTGGGAGCCATGAGGGCACACTCCCCGCCCCCCCCAGCTCCAAACCAGCTACGCTGCCACAGGCACTGGTCACCTTTCTTTTTTCCTAAATACATAAAGAAGGGCTATTTTCTGTGACACAACCTCAAGGCCACAATACGTAAGTGACAGAATTCACTTCTTATTTCTATTTTTAATGACAATAGCAGTTTTTGATGTGTCAGAGTGCAGTGGATGCTGTTAATAGCATCAACTAATGATGGAGGACATGCTGGATGGAACATGACCCCCAGTGCTCAACGGACTGAGAAAAATCCCGGGCTCCAGGACCTTCCACTGGTATCCCCCTGTGTAATCCAAAGCTTCGACGAGATTTCAACTCCAGCAGGGTCACTGAAAAGACTTTTTTCCTTCCTTCTAATTAGTCAGGACACTAGAAAATCTGAGTGTCATACACCATCTTGAGCCAAACCTTCAGCTATCGATGCATCCAAACTAAGGAACGCACAGACTACATGAGTGACATGCTCAGTTACCTGCAAGGGGCAGTACCTGCTGAAGAACATCACTGATCCGCTCAGGAGGGGACAGCAGAGTATGGAACGGTGTCCAGACACAACACAAAATACCCACGGCTTCAGTAAAGCACCGGTGAGCTGGTCATCTGCTGACAGATGGAGAACAGCTCACCTGGCGTGTGACAACCCACCCTCCCTGCCTCACGTCCGTCTCACCCGCGGTGATTTCTTCTTCTGCTTCTGCCCCTTCACTTCTCCCAACCCTACGTGTTCTCCCCCATCGGCTCTGCTCAAGCCCAGCTTAAGGAACAAATTTACACTCAGACCCAGTTTGTGCAGCACAGAAGGCCGTCTCACTGCTCAATGGTCTCCACGTGCTGCTCCCTATATTCTCTCCACGCCACAGCGTTTGTGTTTCTCAATAGCTACCACATGACTTTGAAACGGACACCACCACCAGCCTTCTGCCCTTCAGAGGTCCACTGGTGACCTACAAAACTTCAATATTCCCAATGCAATCAAACTGTTACAGCCACGTTAACTCTTCTGTACCCTCAGTGGCAAACCCTCTGCCGCTGCAAAGCTGTTCGATTTGGTATCTCTGTGTACCTTGGTTGTACCTCCAGGGTCCATCCAAAAGCAATCAATATGCAATTAGAAAATAAAAATGCACTGTAAATCTGTTTAACGGCTTAGTTATCAGCTTGAAATATTTAACATCTACTTCAAAGGCATGCAATCTTTGACAGTACCACTCAAACAGAACAAAGAGTGCCATCACGACTGTCCAGCAGAATTTACCTCTATATTCCCATTCCCTGGAATTGTTGAAGGCCAGGCTGGATGAGGCTTTGAGCAACCTGGTGTGGTGGGAGGTGTCCCTGCCCAGGGCAGGGGGGTTGGAACAAGATGATCTGCAAGGTCCCTTCCAACCCAAACCATTCTATGATTCTATATTTTCAAGTATTGAAGCCATGAAAAAAACAAAGTGCTAACACTTAGTTTAGAGATGCACAGAGTGGGCCTGGATTTCTCAGGTTTATACACACACAGTTGGTTTTTTTATTTTAAGGAAGCAGCTATTTTTTTTACCAGAACAGTGTAAAACTACTGCATCAGTTGGAAGCCTGTCCTAAACAACTCCTCCCTGCACGTCTTATGGAAGATGAGGCTTTCCGGAGAGAACGGCTGGAGAGCACTGCTGGGAGCTCTTCCAGCCAAAATCCAAAGCCTAACGGAACACTCTTCTGCAGGTTTAAAATACTAAAAAATGTCATTTCTCAATAGATCAGATCTGTGTGTAGCCTCCCCCTGGTTTGATTTTATTTTTTCTTTCAGGAGAGTCAGGACAGGGTATTACTGTGACAAACGCCCCGATAAGGCCAGCTCCCTTCCAAAGGGAGCCACCGGGCTCAGTGAGCACTGGAAGGGTGTACGACTTCCCAGCAAATTCCTGCTGCCTTCCTGCAGGTACCGCGTCTGCTCCGGAGGCTGGTGGACCTGGCTGTTCTGGGTACATGTCTTGAGACCTTTGTTTCTCTCTCCCCCTCTCCTGCGCACAGAAGCTGGGACTACTTGTTATAATTGGAAAAGAGCTGCTAAATCCAAGAGTTCATAGAATCGTAGAACGGTTAGAGTTGGAAGGGAATGTAAGATCATGAAGTTCCAACCCCCTGCCCTGGGCAGGGACACCTCCCACCACACCAGGTTGCTCCAAGCCCCCTCCAACCTGCCCTTGAACCCCTCCAGGGATGGGGCAGCCACAGCTTCTCTGGCCAACCTGGGCCAGGCTCTCACCACCCTCACGCCAAACAAGTTCTTCCTAATATCTAAGCTGCATCTCCCCTCTTCCAATTTAAAACCATTATCCCTCGTCCTGTCAATAGTTGTGGTTATTACAGGCGGCGACCTTTTTTGAAAACACTAAATTTGTGTTCTGTAGCTGTTTTCTCCTACATGAAATACGGAGAGACACTTGAGCTACATAAAGAACGGGCCTGAAAGACTCCCATGCACAGTAATAATAAATACCAACAAGAGGCACTGCCCTTCCTCTAATAAAATTCAAATGAGAGAGGTTTTACTGTATTTTTCAGTTAAGGGAATGAGCACAAGTGTGTGTGTGCGTCTGGAAGCCGAGGGGTGTGAAGAGACAAAGCTCATAAAGCTCAATTTGGGCCCAGGTTTCAGACCCCACAGAAGAGCTCTTTGCTCCCCGTTCCCCCGGGGACGGGGGGAATCAGAGCCCCGAGTTTTCCGAGCCCTCCTGAGAGGGGATGGAATTGAGGAAAAGGCGGCAATGGAGGCGAGGGAACAAGTCCCAAAGCCTCTCTGTGTTGTACAGAGTTACCGAGGGGCTGGAACAAAAAGCCGGGGTTCGAGGCGGCGTCGGCGCATCCTCGCTGACACCTCACAAAGACGTCACCGCCCGCCCGAGCCCGGGGCCGGGCAACCGGAATCACCGACAACCTCCCGAGCGGCGGAGCAGCTCCCGGGGCTGACAGCACCCCCTTCCCGGGAAGCGCCCCGCCGCCGCGGGGCCCCCCCCCCCCCCCCCCCCCCGCCTCTCCCCCCGGGGGGCTCAGCCCCGAGCCGCCCCCCCCCGCCGGGGCTGAGCTCAGGCCGCGACCGGCAGCGGCTGAGACGGGAGCAGCGGGAGGAACGGGGCCGGCTCCGTCCCGACGGGGCAGGCCGCGGCCTGCGCCCCGG
>NW_015090802.1:603005-632448 GCF_001431845.1 Calidris pugnax | reverse complement strand
CCCGCACCCCCACCGCGGCGCGGGGACCCTCCGGGGCCGGGGGCTGCCCGCGGTTCCCGGCGCTGGGGGGGCGGCCCCGCTGGAGCGGGGCAGAGCGTGAGTCCTGGGGGAAGTTCAAGGAAAAATAATAATTTATAGAAAATGTATGGAATATAAAAAGTTACTGTATGAATAGTAATTTTATAGAAAGTTCCTATAAAACCCGGGGTTTAGTTCAGGAAGATTTCAACCCGGAGGAGCTTTTCCCCTGGAGCCTTCGGGCTGTCTCCGGGGAGCAGTGAGTGTGCGGGGTCTCACGGAGAGTGCCCCGAGAGGGATTGGGCGATGCCGAGTGTTAATTAAAACCCTCTTTACCTGGCTAACGAGCTGCCCCCCGGTCCCCGGTGGGTGTCGGTGGCCCCCCAGCACCGGGGGGGGGGGCTTTCCCGCAGGGTCCCCCGGAGCGGGACCCCCCTCACAGACCTTTAACCACCAGAATGAGCCCGATCCCACAAATCTGATTTGGGAGAAATGAGAAAACTAACCCAAAAAGACAGCGGGGCTGCAGAAAGGGCTGAGTTTCTTCCCGTCGGTCATTAGTTTGGCAGGAGCTCAGCCCGGCGGTGGCGGGGGAGGAACACGTGGCAGTCCCTGTTTCGGGCAGGGATACGGGTCCTTTGTGGGAAAAATACGGACTTTGCTCCTGCAAGAAGGAGCCTCGTTAGATGCCGGTGGCCGGAGCGGGTCCTGCGGCCCCAGGAGGGCTGGGGGGGAACCGTGACCAGCCCCCCCGCCCCCCCAGTGCTGGCTGCACGCGGGCGGCTGCGGGATAAACGGCGTGAAAAAGAGGAAAATGGGGTTTTAGTTGCAAAACCTCTTCAGTGCAGCAATCCCACCGCTCACCTGACGCTGTAGCTCACAACGCAGGAAAAGATTGTTTTTATCTTGAGATAGAAATGAATTCCATAAAAAAAAAAAAAACAAAACAACAAAAAAAAACCAACCCCAAACGAAATAATGAACCCCATGGTTACGATACGATTTATTGAATGGTTGGTGTCGGGGTGTGCAGGCTGCAGGCAGAAGGCTTCGTGTTCGCAGCTCCGGAGCTCCCTGCTGGCACCCGGGCAGGAATTCTGCACTAAAGGGTTGTTCTGTTCCTGCTTTTTTCTCTTCTCCGGTTTTGGAGGCAGGACACCCCCTCTCCAGCCCCTGCCGGTGTGCTACGGCCCGGTGTGAACCCCCGCGCCATGGGAGACTCCCCCGGGGTGTCGGGAGAGGAGCTGGGGGGTCCCTGACGGGTGGTGACCCAGAGGGTTCCCCACGTGTCCCCGCGGAGTTTCTGTCGGTGCCAGCCCAGAGGTTCCCCTGCTCTGCCTTGCTCCGCTCACATCCTGCCAAGAATTACCTTTCCTTCCTCACTTCTCTTCACGCTTTCCTCTGCTTCAGGAGGTGCTTCTTAACCCAGCTGTGATCAACATCCTCCTCCTCCTCCTTCTCCAGCCCGATCATCCCCAAAGGCTCACGTGTGTCCCGCTCGGGCGCAGCTGCATCAGGTGCTGTTCCCAAACATCCCTGTATTTGCCACCAGCACCACTGTGTTTGTCTTGCAAGATTGTCATAGAATCATAGAATCACAGACTGGTTTGGGTTGGAAGGGACCTTAAAGCCCCCCCAGTGCCACCCCCTGCCCTGGGCAGGGACACCTCCCACCACACCAGGTTGCTCCAAGCCCCCTCCAACCTGCCCTTCAACCCCTCCAGGGATGGGGCAGCCACAGCTTCTCTGGGCAACCTGGGCCAGGCTCTCACCACCCTCACACCAAACAAGTTCTTCCCCACATCTCAGCTCAATCTCCCCTCTTTCAGTGTCAAACCCTTCCCCCTCGTCCTATGGCTCCCCTCCCTGATCCAGAGTCCCTCCCCATCTCTCCTGGAGCCCTTTGAGGGACTGGAAGGGGCTCCAAGGTCTCCCTGGAGCCTTTTCTTCTCCAGGCTGAACCCACCAACTCCCTCAGCCCCCCCTCCCAGCAGAGGGGCTCCAGCCCTCCCAGCATCTCCAGGGCCTCCTCTGGCCCCGCTCCAACAGCTCCATGTATTGTCCTTCAGGTTTTTTTGTTTGCTCGTGTTTGCATGTAGTATCTACATTAATACTGGGCACATCTCAGACCGCAGCAAACAAGATCATGTCCCACACTATTTTTCCAAACCCAGGTTTTCTGGAGGCACAGTGTGGAGGTACCTCCCTACGATCTGCTCAAGCCACCCAAGTGCTGTGGGTTTCTGATGGGGGCTCAAGAGGTCCCACATGGACACCTGCCCTGGGCCTTGTCACACTGGGAGTTTGCAAACGCTTTCCTGGGCCCCGTACATCCCCTCAGCACTTGGTAGCACGCCGCTTCTTGTGGCTTTTCCTCACACTTCTGCTCTCTGTTGGGAAAGACCAGCACTGGCACAAACTCCACACAATTAATCCCCATTCTCTTCACGTGGCTTTGGCGCAAGTGTAGGGAAATAAAGGGAAGGTAGAGCTGAAGGGACACCAGGGTGACAGGACACAACTGATCCTGCTGAGGCATCTCTGCTGAAGATGGGACCCCAAGTGGGTTTGCCACCCCGTGTATTGTGGCTGGCACAGGGCATCTGGGGCCTCAATCTGTCCCATCACTTTGTGTTTGTAGAGCCCCTCCATGAGCAGCCCCTCATTTTGGTTTGGAATCCGAAGCTTTACTGCAAAACAAATGATACCTACTATGAGGTGTCACTATCAGACACTGGAACAGGCTGCCCAGGGTGGTGGTTGAGTCGCCATCCCTGAAGGTGTTGGAAGAGTCATTTAGATGTGGTGTTGGGGGATATGGTGTAGGGGAGAACTTTGTAGAGTGGGGTTGATGGTTGGACTCGATGATCTCAAGGGTCTTTTCCAATTGAATGATTCTATGATTCTAAAGGAAGGTCACTTGCAGAGTGACACCACGAAGAAGGAGGGCTGTGGAGAGCAGGCAGAGTTTGACCTGGCTGAGTGTCCACAAGCAGAACAGAGAAACCCATTTGAGATTATGACAATCAAAATGGTGTTTGTATTTACACACATTTTCACACGACGGTATACTCGAAAGATATTTTTACGGAAAAAAGTAGCAGGGTTGTGAGTGGCTCCAGATTTTTCCAAACTCAAACATTATACAGTGACTTGAACAAAATAATATCTCCCCCAACATGGGTACGATCCGAGGAAGAAGGGAGAAGTCACCGTCACTCCTGATGTGGGATGTTAAGCTGTGGGCGTGGGGAGCAGAGCGGTGGGCGACTGGCTGCAGAGGAGACAGAGGGGGGTACCTGGGAGCCGCCCCCTCCTTGGCCCCGTGGAGGGGGGAGAGGTTAGGGCTGTGGGGGGGGAACCCCAGCCGTGCTGGGGACAGTCCTGGCGGTGGAGGGTCATGGTAACTGCTGTAACAGGGGATGTTGCAGGGCAGCAGGGGCAGCTCTGGGAGGACAGTCTGCACCAGACAGTGCTGTGGCCACTGGGTTCCGCTGCTCGAGGGCTCCTCCACAGCTCCTCTGCCCCCCCGGTGGATGGGTTTCTTTCTAAGGCAGTGCCCTGCCTCCCCGAAACCAGCTCTGCTGCTCCGAGCTCTTCTTTCCCCAGCCAGCGAGCAGACGTCGATCCCTGGAGTATGGAAGAGCTTTCCAAAACTGCTGTGATGACAACGTCTGGGTGCTACGGGAGCTTTTCCTGCTCCACCTGATTCTTTGCAAACTTTACAAAATCTTCAGTGGTTTTGGTATGTGCATGAAAGAGACATTGGCTTCACCTCATGGTGTTACCGAGGCCTGGCTCCCCTTTCTCTCCAAGCAGCCTGTGTCCAGGACCAGCCTTGGAAGCCCATGGAGTGTGTGCAGTGGGTGGAAGGAGGCTCCGAGATGGTCCTGCCAGGAGGCACCCAGCAGCCGCCCAGAGGTCCCAGGTCCCTGCAGGCACCGACTGGCTGGTGCCAACCAGGCACTTTCAGACTTGCTGCCCCAGCTGAGGGTCGCCTTGGAGAGATGCTGGCAGAGACTCGTCATCACCCCTGGAGCTGGGGACCTGAACCTGCTGCTGCCCCAGCCCCGGTGGCAGTGGCTGCTCTCTGCCCTCACCCACCCCAGCAGCCCCTGTCCCTGGAGCGGGGCACGGAGTGGAGCTGCTGCCTGGGGTGTGGGAACCCCCGGGGTGCCCAGGGCCGCTGGTCTCACACCGTGCTGGGGGGCAGCAGGGGACCCCAGCCCTCCCTGTGCCGCACTGGCAGCGTGGCTCCAACCACCCCAACAACCCCCCAGCAACGGCCCCGTCCAGCCCGGAGGGGGCACAGCAGGCTCCAGCCCCTCTCAGGGTCCGGGCGCTGAACGGGACAGCAATGGGGACAAAATGGCACAGCTGAGGGGCTGGAGCATCCTTGTCCCCCCGGCTGAGGATGGCGGTGCTGGCTTCTGCCTCATGCCCTTGAGTGACCAGAGCTCGAGCGGGTGCAGAGCGGTACCTCCGGCGGGGGAAGCCCTGGCTGGTGGCTGTGCTGAGGAACGGCACCGAGCCCGGGGGAGAAACGCCCACAAACCGAGGCAACGCTTCACGCAGAGCCTGGCTCCAGCTTCCCCCAGGTACAAACCCGTGCACGTCAATGGGAGCAACGCAAACGTGGGCAGAGACAACCTGATTGCGTTCCAGATCGTAACAGTCACAGCTCCTTCAAGAGTGGAAGAAACTAAGGAAGATTTTTAGCCAGGGATAAAAATCCCTGTCTCTCTTGCATGATTTTTAAACATCACAGAAAAAAAGAAACCACTGCAGGATAATCTACACTTTCAAACAAACTTTTTTTTTTTTTTCTTTATTTTGTTTGGGTTTATTTTGTTCCTTTAAAATTTTTATTTATTGTGTTTCTTGGCCACTTTGTATTTTGTGTTCTGAGCTCCTCCCTGACGCTTCCATGTAAAAGTTTCAGGACAAATTCTGTTTCAGAGCTGTTAGACACGGGCCGTGGCTGGGCTGAAATCCCTGCAGTTACTCTGTACACACCCCTCCGGAGTACGGCCCTTCATTTCACAGCATCTTGTCTCACCTATAGAGAACGAAACATCGGGTATTTCTTGGTACCACCCATTAAATTCATCAGATCTCATTGCAACAGATGGACTCAAAGCATCAGAGACACTGGGCCAATTAGCAGATTAAAGGTTTCCGTATCAAATATATCTGTGCTATACTGATGCCGTTTTTAAAGAGAGAAATTGGGAAATAATTCAAAATATCTTTCCTTCTCTTAGCCATGACCTAGGGGCCTAAATCCCATCTCTGAATTATTTTAAATTTTCTCTTTTTTTTCCAACATAGGCCATGATCCAGCAGAGCACTTAAGAAACATGCTTTATTTTGAGGTTCTGGATAACTGCTGTGCAACTGTCCCTTGGGGTGTGTAAGTGCCCTTTTGACTCAAGACCAGAGTCTTCAGCTCCCAAATGAATACACGGTTTCCAGCCTCAGAAGTGAGTTGGTGAGTCCAGTTAATAAAGAGGGACTTTAACTTTCAAAGTGTTCTGTGATATTCCATGCAAAGTACCGAAACGACAATGACTCCACCGCCCGTTTTGTGCTCAGCAAACCTTCCTGCCTGAGGGACACACCGAGCTGTGTCCTTCCAGAAAGACCCAAATTTCCACCAGGGAGATTCCACGCACAAAACTGCATCCGTCCCTTCCCGGGAAACCTGACGAGCTCTGCTCCAAGACACGGAAAGTTTCATGAACGCTCTGACTTCGGGCAGTGACCAACTCCAGTGCTGATGACAGAAAAATAAATAAATAAGAGTTGATGTCCCTACGGTGAAGAAAATCCCTTCTTGCCCTTTGGGCAGTGTGGTGACAGAGAAGACAACTTCCCAACGACGACGTGGTATTTCCCCCATCTCTCAGCTGAGGCCACTGATGCATTTGGAACAGAAAACGCCACCCATGTTCCCATCTGCTGGGCACCTGCCGAGCTCTTCTCATGGGTGGCCACGCTTCAGCAGAGCATGAAAGCATCTCTGTCCTCCTTCCGCAGCCCAAGGTGCAAGGCTTGGCGTGAGATGCTCTGAGATCCTCAGCTGGCAGGTGGCCAGGATGATTAGTGTCCAGATTATGGGCCGCGGGGCCCTGACCGCCCCCAAAGGCCCCGCGCTCCCCGTGCCCAACGGCCGGGAGCGCTGGAAGGTGCGTCACGGCGTCCCGCAGGACGAAGGCTGGGGGTGACCGGTGTCACCATCAATGAAAGGCCAGGACAACCGTTAGCAGACACACGTATATAATATGTACAGTGGCCACAGATGCATTTGCACCGTGAAGGAAATAATCAAATTTTAGGCTGCAGAAAATGATCAAATTCCAGGATTTTTCGGTGGCAGGTGTCTGTCTAACTCACTGGTGAAAAGAGAAGGAAATGTTCAAACCCAGGTTGCATGAAGCAAGGCAGCACTCAGAGGTGGTGTTATTTCTTTGCTCTGTTTCAGACCAGAAATGCAGAAGTATTCTTGGATTTTGCATGACATGCTGTGGACAGAAAAACATCTCAGTAATGTTTGGGTTGTTTTGTACCTTTTCTCTCACTCTCTTCAGCTTTTCCAATAGAGCCACCAGTATCAAAATAGAGAGCTGAAGTGCAAGCGTGGGTTTAGGAGGCAGAAAATCCCAAACCTCTCTGTAGGGATTACACGACTCAGGCTTTCAGAGCAGCCAGGGATAAGGCAGTGTAAGGAAAGCTCTGAACCTCCCTAAACACTCTCCGTAGGGTTTTCAATCCGTGGTCTGTGAATTTTTACAAGCCTGTGGATTTTTCTAAGTCTGTGGAGTGCTGCTAATGTAGCTCCAAAAAGTATCTAAGAAAATTAAGCCCATTACCACTAAGCTTAAACTCACCACGGAGGAGGCTGAACCTCTGTAAGAAAACTAGTGGGGGGTCCACAAGTTGTTAGAAGGGGAAAACCATTGCTCTGGTTACAGAACTCAGCGAGTCTGCACAGCCACGGGATCCAAAATATTTACTCTCAAAATCCAAGGTCTGTAGAAACGGAACAGGCACCCCAGTAAAAACCAGCTGGGCCCATATGGGGAATGAAAGGACCCCCTGGTATTCCAGCTCCAGGCAGCTGCAGACACTGCATTAGGCTCCATTAATTACTGGTTTACACAAGAGGCGAAGAATGAACTTGGGGAAGACAGGGCGATGAAGATGACATCATCAGCTGGTTTTCCCTTCGCTAATGCTCCTGCTGGCCAAAATGAAGACGCTGGCTGGAATGGGGCTTTTGAAGAGACTGACGTTATTAGCAAGACTCTGCCAAAAGGAGAGTGTGCTCCCCGTGTTCCTGTCACGAGGGCTGGGCTGCTCGCAATCCAAATCATTTAAAAATAAAAAATAATAATTGAAAAAAAACCCCAAAAAATCAGAGCACTGGGTGTTGGTGCTGTAGCCCCCCTGGTGTGGGTCTGGGGCAGGGGGGATGTGGAACGGCTTCTCAGCAGCGTGTGTGTGGGGCTCCCGCCCCGGGAGGGAGAAGGGGCCGTTTCAGAACATGCACGTCACGGGGTGGTTTGTCTGCGCCGTGTCCCGGGAGGTGCTACAATATCGTGGCTCCAGCAGCATCCACGCTCCTGGGGTCCTTCAGGCCGATGATGAAACTGTTGGTTCTCCTGGCCCCATGAACGAGGGAGACCACTTTGACCTTCTCCACTTCATGGCCCCTGGCCACAAGAAATTCAATATCTTCTTCAGGAAACTCACCTGTAGGGATTTTAAAAGAGGAGTTTGTAGCTGAAACCACTGTTGCCTTTGATGCAAAGCTCTGTCCTAACCCCGCTGGGATCTCCAGGGGGAAGGAACCTGTGGGCAGCCCCTTGGCAAGAGCCCCACAGCCAAGAAGGACCAGCGCTGTGTGCGGTGGGGGAAATGAGAGGATCCAGAAGATCATTTAAAGGTGTGGAAGATCTTCCTCTTTGGGAAAAGGGGAAAATGTTTTGTTGGCACCTACTGTAGTTATTCTGCTTACAGACCAGCAGGCAGCCTGGCTCTCAAGGGTTTAGTTACAAATAATAGTAGTAACAGTTATTAGTCAAAACGAGATGCAAGGCAGCTCAGAACTAACACCAGTAAAACAAGTTGCCAAATGACAAACTTTGGGATAAGCCTTCCAACTTCCTCTTCATGTATTTCTTAATCTTCCAGCCATCTACCTTAGGTTGCCTGCTCTTCTGCTTTCGTTTTGTTTGTCTGGGGTTTTGTAATTTCTGTAGGAATGGAAGTGCCTGAGGACAGGAAGCCAGGGCTGCAGCCGGACAGACTGAGCAGGCGCACAGACCCCCCGGTTATTTCAGCTCTACACACTGCAGATACATTGCATGGGTCTTGTTGATACCAAATGTCCAAACCTACAAATTAGGACCTTTGGAAGCTTTGGGTTTGTTTTAATTACATTTTCGTTTCCAAGCCTGTGGGTCACATTTGACAGACATTTTTAGATTTTCCTCTAAAATGGGAAGGTCTAGAAACTTTGGCCATTTTGTGTGAAAGTAGAACCAAATTTCACTTCTGGTTCACTCTGGTAAGGTATGGGGCTTTGTGAAAAATACCAAATGGACCAAGCCTTGCAATACCAAGGACTAGAACTGGCAGTACGGTCTCCAGAGGGTCGCTATTGATGCTGCATTTCCAGCACTGTCGTGCCTCAGGCCTTGCCATAAGCCTGGTTCTCTCCCCAGATGGTGGAGTTAAAGGACATGGACTGGAAAGTGAAGGACTATCATTTATGGCAGTGGTAGTAAAGTGTAGGAAGATCTGCTGGCTCTTAGGACCTGTCTGGGTGAAGCTGTAGTTGCAATCTTGTTTATTTGATACCCTCAATGGTGTAATATCAGATCGCCGGAAGGTTTTAAGGATGGGATGAGGCAGCTACCGGGAGGTGAGCTGGGAGAGAGGGAGGGCTGGGGACAAGCACCTGAAAGAGTGTGGAGAGGTGGCCAGGGAACACTGCCAAGACAAGAGGGAGAGGGCATGGCTCAGCAAGGGCTCCAAGCTTTGAAGAAGCGAGGGTGCTACTTTTTGTCTTCCCCAAAACCCTCTGTGCTGGGCACCGCGCCCAGGGTCCATACTCACTGTCAACCTGCAAGGTGTTGGACTGAAGCTGTGGGTGAAGTCGACCAAGTGACAAACTTTCACTCAGATTCTTGTTGAATGTTAAAACGTTTACCAAAACCTGCAAGAGAATAAAAGATCGCCAATAATAATGAAAAAAAGTAATGAGAATAGAAGCCAACTTCATAGAATCATAGAATGGTTAGAATTGGAAGAGACCTTAAAGATCATCGAGTTTCAACCCCCCTAAACATCCCTCCATTCGGTGGCTCCAACATCTGCAGATGCAGCAGGCAAAGAACATTTCGAACTATTTACCAAACTGCATGAACTAACGCAGGGTTTCACACAGACAAAGGGGCCCTTGAAATATGGGCTGTATATTGTTTGTGGAAAAGCAGTACCTTTTCAGGATTTCATGGGCTTTTTGTCAAGTAGTTCCTGCTAAATTGGGAGAGCTGTGTGTCTGGAACATGAGGTCATCTCTAAATACATGTTTGTTACAGCCAAAAGCTCAGCACGTGACTTCTCCAAACAAAGCATTAGGAAGCAATGGTTGGCTTCAGTTTTGCTCTGAGTAATGCCTCCCAAAAGGTAAGGAAAATGGGAGCCACCTCCAGTTGTGCCTCTCTTTTTAGCGATCCATTGCTGCTGTGCACGGGATCAGACTACACGCAAGTACTTCACCTCATGACAAATCGTAAATTAGGAAGAGCTGCCCAATTTATAGCAAGTGCTGAGCAGGGAGGAATTCAGATGGGACACCACTAAAAGGAGCTTTTCATCAGGAGAAGAGCTAAAAGCCGCCAGCCTCCTGCAATTCTCGGGGTACAAAATCCGCATTTTTTTCCTAACAATCCTTAAGATGAGCTTTGAACAGGTATTAGAATGACACAAAACCATTACAGATTTTGCCAAAATGCTTTTCCTCTACAATTATGAGTGGTGCCACCCAGAAAGGTGCAAGAGAAGTAATCCTGTAGCTCTAAGGGATTTGAATCCAGTGGCCACCAGCTTCAACACACCCTGGGCTGAGAGGAATGGAGGGGCCCTGCTCAGCGCTGGGCTCGGCTGCTGCTCTGAGCTGTGCCCGGACACAGCACTGACCTGGACGATGCTGCTCAAGGCTCTGTCCCCGTTGTCAGCTCCCAGACACAGGTACGTCCCACACATCCCCTCGGAGGGTCTCACGATGGTGGGCAACAGGAAAGACAGGGGCCGTTTCCGAGGCTGAATGAGATTTTGCTGCAGTTGAAGAAAGGACACACCAAAGAGTTTCAACAAGGTGACTAAATCACAGAATCACAGAATAGTCAGGGTTGGAAGGGACCTCTGGAGATCATCCAGTCTACCCCTGCCCAGAGCAGAGTCACAAAGAACAGGTCCCACAGGAACGTGTCCAGGTGGGTTTGAATGTCTCCAGAGAAGGAGACTCCACCACCTCCCTGGGCAGCCTCTGCCAGGGCTCTGCTACACTCACAGGAGAGAAGTTCCTCCTCATGTTTAGGTTGAACTTCTTACATTCAAGCTGGTGCCCATTTCTTCTTGTCCTGTCACTGGGGACCACTGAAAAAAGACTGGCCCCATCCTCCTGACACCCACCCTTTAAGTATTTATAGGCATTGATCAGGTCCCCCCTCAGTCTGCTCTTCTCCAGACCCAAGTCCCTCAGCCTCTCCTTGTAAGAGAGATGCTCCAGGCCCCTCATCATCTTTGTGGCCCTCTGCTGTCCCCTCTCCAGCAGTTTCCTGTCCTTCTTGAACTGGGGAGCCTAGAACTGGACCCAGTGCTCCAGATGGGGCGTCAACAGTGCAGAGCAGAGGGGGAGGATGACCTCCTTCCACCTGCTGGCCATGCTTTTCTTGATGCCCCCCAGGATGCCATTGGCCTTCTTGCCCATTTGCTGGCTCATGGGCATCCTGTTGTCCGCCAGGACTCCCAGGTCTTTCTCCTCAGAGCTGCTCTCCAGCAGGTCAGCCCCCAACCTCTCCTGGTGCAGGGGGTTATTTCTCCCCAGGTGCAGCACCCTACACTTGTTCAATTTCATCAGAGAGGAACCTCTCTGCCCAGCTCTCCAGCCTGTCCAGGTCTCGTTGAATGACAGCACAGCCTTCTGGTGTGTCAGCCACCCCTCCCAGTTTGGTGTCATCAGTGAACGTGCTGAGGGTACATTCCATCCCGTCATCCAGGTCATTGATGAATATATTGAAGAGGACTGAGCCCAGTACTGACCCCTGGGGAACCCCACTTGTTACAGACCTCCAACTAGATTCCATGCCACCAGTCACAACTCTCTAAGCTGTATCTTTCAGCCAGTTTTCAATCCACCCCACTGTCCATTCATCTAACCCACACTTCCTAAGCTTATCTATGAGGATGCTGTGGGATACTGTGTCAAAAGCCTTGCTGAACTCAGGGTAGACAACATCTACTGCCCTCCCCTCACCTGTCCATCCAGACTAAAGACTAAAGCTTTGTTGGTGCTCAGGCTGTGCAGGTTAATGTCTCACTCTTTGTGCTTCAGCCAGCAATTGCACTTGAGTAGTTGTAGAAGGCTGACACCCTCCCTGCTGTGACAATGCTTGCTGGTGCTAACAGGTCATGTCCCGTTTCACGCCGTTGGCTCTCTCTTACAGAACATAGACAGAGCCATTCTAAAGTACCAGCTCAGCAAAGCAGGATGGTTTTACAGCACATGGCAAGAGGAAACAACAAGGCATCACTGGTAGCCACCAGTACTGGTCTGTAATTGTTTCTTTCCAAGACCTGAAGATATTTTTTTCTGCCGTCTGTTACTTTTAAACCTGCAGAGCAGCAACTCATAAAGAGAGTCCTTAACTCAATTCCACAGAAAAGGACAATTGCTTTAAAGCGCATCTGGACTGCAGGGAAAACAGGCAGCTGAGATGTGCAACGTTGTTTGATAAAACTGCATTGGTTTCCATTACTACATAATGGTACCGGATACGTGTGAAGCCTTTTCTTTACTCTGTTTCAGTGGCTCATATAATGGAAAGACAGGAGCTTTCTACAAGCTGTTGTCTCTCAGTTATTAATAAGGTGTTAAATAGCCTTCCTGTTGTGGAGATGAGAATAAAATTGAAGAAAAAAATGGTACAAACAGCTCAAATAAAGAATTTGTCATGTCATTCATTACCGGCCTGGGAATGGAGTGGTTCGTTGTTTTATTTTGCCAGGAGAAGTCCAACATCTGGCTGTTGAGGATGATTCCAGAGGGTGTTATTATGCCACTGCCAAAGGGACGATTCAAAGAACTGAAAAGAAACAAGAAGAAATCTCATAAAAATCCTCCCTGAGATTTCTGTACACCTCAAGGCTTTCAGGGCTCCAATTTTCTGTCCCATCTTGACTTGAGAGAGGCTCTTTGGTAATTCTCTAGAGCTGTTTAGATGTGAGGAGTGAGTCTGCCCGTACTTGGGAGCAGGAACCATGTGGATGGCAGCAGCTCTGTCCCTGTGTTGAGGACTCCCCTCATGCTGATGGACCTGGCTCCATGCCCCCATCAGCCCTCAAATTTGGCCATCATCATTTCTCCAGGGAGCAGGTTCAGGCCAATCCAGACATGTTTCATTGTGAGAGAGGGCTCTAGGATTGCACAGGGCAGAGCAACACCAGCTCACACATCTCCACCCCGTCTCTCCCACTTCTCCTGCATCAGGTCAGGTCCCATCCTGTCCCGCTGAACCTGCCGCCTTCTCCCTGCTCCCACCCTCTGAGTGCATTATGGAGGGAAGAAATCAATCCTTTACCTTACAACCGCAACAATGAAGTCATCAGGTCCCATGACAAGAACCTGGCTTGCAGCGGGTCCGCTCTCCACGGAGAAGTGAGGCAAGCGGAGATCAGAGGAGAAGGACTGGGAGTCGTTAATCAGCTGGCGCAGGGAATTAGCTTCTGATTTACTTCAGTGACGAGGGAGGGAAAGAGGAAAGAAAGCCATAAGCCTGGGGAGCCAAACATGGCTTGGTCTCTGGCAGAGGGTCCATCTACACGGCTACTGGCAGTGTCTCCCTGAGGGGACTGACAGGGAGCTCCTCCGGTTCACCCGATGGAAGGAGACAAGATGGCTCAGTCCCCACAGAAAGGCAATGCCATGGACCTCCCGGGCTCTGTCTACAGTGGTAAACTCAGCTCCAGTGGACAAGGGATGGCACTACCTGACTGAAGGTCAGTCCTCCAGGTAGAGGGCAAGTCAGGTCCAGCTCTGGCCACCAACCGTGACTAATCCTGGCTCTGAGGAGGGAGGCTGGGCTGAAACCCCAGGCCTGGCCTCTCCTGCCTCTCTGGGAGTACTGCAAAGCCCCATGGTGGGGAAGAGAGAGCCAGAAACTTGCACGTGTTGTCATGACCACATGGATGGCCACTTCTCCAACCTGCTGAGAAGGAATATTTAGAGGGATGAGAAAGTGGGAGAACCCTCAAGATCAAGCTGGTTCCAGGAAATGTGTGTGTGTGAGGACATCCCACAACCCATCCCCAGAGCCCCATGGCATCAGCTGTGGTCCTTGTGGCAGAGTGAGTCCTAGGAGGACACTCAAGGACTGACCTTTCCTCAGTAAAATAGAGGTAGAAAATCCTCAGCTTTCCCCTTGCACTCAAAAGAGCAAATCCAGGAATGATACCCAAAACCACACATCTGGCAACTGTCACTGTGACACCCTGTCACCTCAGACTTACCTCACCATGCCTTCTGCAGCGTGAGCGACGGACACATCATCAGATGGGTCTCCCAGGTTGCTAGCTAGACTCAGGGCTATTTTTAATGTCTAAATTGAACACACAAAGAAAGAAAGAAAAAAAAAAAAGGAAAGAAAAACATTTAGGTGGCCCTGGAAATACATACAACTTTTGATACTCCAAACAGGAAGATGTATCTGGTCTCCTGACTTGTTGGCTAAAGCCTTTGAAGAAAAATGTCCAACAGCCTGGTAGTGGGAATACCTCATTGCCAAGGGCTGCCACATGTGGGTATGGGGACCACAGGGCACCAGTTTAGCATGGCAAACTGTGTGCCGGGGGACCTGAGCGTATCCAGCAGTGTCTGTACGAGGTAGAACATGCCTGACCAGCTGGCTCAGCCCAGCTCAGTGGTCTGGCTCTGTCACCAGCTGGCACACAGGGTCACCAGGATGCCACCTACTTTCTGTTCCCATTCCCGAGTGGTCACCACAACAGCAGAGATCACACTGAACCCCAGTGGGACGGTGGACCCTGGGCTTGCAGCTGCCTCTGGAGGGCAGCTCCACTGGCACAGCACCACGGCTGAGGAGAAACAAGCTATTCTGCTCACCAGCTGCTACCCATGTTCCTAGATGTAAGTCATCCAAAGCATCTGAACAGAAAGCCTTAGTCCCAGCACACCTAAGGGAATGATGGTGTAAAAAGAGGAAGGGATCTGGTTTCTCATACATGCAGAATCCTGCCTAAGCCAATCCATTAAAAATGGGATAGGAAGATGCAATTTCAAAAGACAGAGTTTATCCAGTGCTGGTGTTACAGCGCGTAGCCAGAGGATAGCCCCAAGGAGAAATGTGCTCTTCAATCAAGCCAGCTTGTGCCTAGCAGAAACGCGCCAGACTTGCAGCTTGCAGGGTGTGCCACCGCCGTTCAGGATTCAAGACAGTGCATCACCCTGCAGGGACAGCTAGATGTGACTTCTGTTTCGATATGTGCCATGCATTCACAACTCCTCCTTAAGTGTCATCATTTATCTTCTGATGTACAGTGTAGAACATGGTTTAACTTCTGGAGAAGGCGGTGTTTTCATGAAACAGTCTCCTGACCACCATACCATGTGGGGGATGTACAAGAGGCTGGGTGGCCTCTGAAACTCTTGGCCTGGTGAAAATGCAGAGCAAACAGATTCATATAAATCTGTTTGCTCTGCATTCCTGAAGAGAGCTCCAAAATAACTTCGGTGAGTCAATCTTCTCTGCCTCTGCACAGGCCTGGCAGCGTGTGAGACCTCCAGTTGTTGCATTTTGGACAAGAGGCAATGACTTTCAAGCACCCACTGCCCTGTCTGCTACAAGTTGTTACTTCCTTGCTTAAAATTCCCAACTCATAAAACCCAGCTCTGGCTCTGTTAAGCATCTAAGAACAGAACTCTGCTTACAGAGCAGGAAATTGAGTACATGCTTGGCTTCCTGGGAAGCTGCAAAGTTTTGGTAGGGCTGACAGCCCTAAATACTGGAAAAAACAAGATCTAGACCACTGAGATCATGAAGTTGGCTAAAATGTAAAGATTTTAAAAAAATATATAAAGTCATATAAAATATAAGTCAGTTTTCCTCATCATCAACACGCACAGGTTTTTGCTGGCAGCACCACATCACCAACTCTCCCAGCAGTGCTCTGGTATGGCCAGGGCCACGGGGGCATAAGAGGTGGAGGAAATAGAGGGGACCACCCTCAGCTGCTGCAGGGTCATTCTGAAGAGATGCTCACATACAAGAAATGGGTAAAAGCCACAGTTTGCTGTTCTGAAAAAGCTCTGCCTGAGCAAGAAGCAGCTCAGCTGAGCAGGAGGCACAGCTCAGATTTATACCTTAGCAGCCTATTTGCTCATTCTCCTCTGGGAATTACCTACAGACATTTTTGTACAACCAAGGAATAAATAAATTCTTTTCTAGCAGCACAAGAAATTCAGACAAATGTTGAACCTCCACTTACCTCTGCCATCCAGTGCAAGGTATTCCCCCTGGATACTTGACTCGTGATGTTAAAGCCCTCGAGGATGTTCAGTGCTGTCATCAGCGCGGGGCCTGCATGGGGAGGTGGGGGGCTGAAAACGAGATGCCCTGAGAAGGGGAGAAGAGAGGAATGAAGCTGGTTTTGTCAGATGCTGTCCAGTTATAATGCTTTCCCACAAGCTAGTGTACTTGGGGACAGGGAAACCTTCCCAGATTTGAGGGGAAATAATGGAAAGCAACATGATTTGAAGAGGATTTCCCAAAACATTCCCATTGTGTCTTTCTGGGTTTTTATGATGGATGAAGGAAGCCCAAAAAGGGATGCTTTTTTTACATCTGAAATTCAGCTCTTGTTGGTTGGCTGGGTGGTTTCTGGACTGCAGCAAGGAAGAATGGAGATAAAATGGGTTTGCAACATTACAGCTCTAAGGAGAGTAAATATAGGGATTTCTAGAAAAGAATGACATTTTAGAAACCTTTGACATAAAGTAAGTTGTTATCCCTTGCAGATCAACTTTGGGAACTGTCTTCAGATGAAGGGGCTGGCCTATGGTCCAGCTCCTATGTAGACATTGCATCAGTAGGTGAACATGTTGCATCTTTACACTCTAACGCTATCAAAACACCATGTCACTGTCAAGGGAAAACCAGGCCCATTTCAAAGCACTGAAAACCCCCTGAACTGCCTGTGATGCAGGAGTGTCACAGAATCACAGAATGGTTTGGGCTGGAAGGGACTTTAAAGTCCATCCAGTGCCACCCCCTGCCCTGGGCAGGGACACCTCCCACCACACCAGGTGACTCCAAGCCCCCTCCAACCTGCCCTTGAACCCCTCCAGGGATGGGGCAGCCACAGCTTCTCTGGGCAACCTGGGCCAGGCTCTCACCACCCTCACACCAAACAAGTTCTTCCCCACATCTCAGCTCCATCTCCCCTCTTCCAGTGTCAAACCCTTCCCCCTCCTCCTAGGGCTCCCCTCCCTGATCCAGAGTCCCTCCCCAGCTTTCCTGTAAACCCCCTTCAGGTACCAGAAGGCCATTATAAGGTCTCCCCGGAGCCTTCCCTTCTCCAGGCTGAACCTCCCCAACTCTCTCACCCTGTCCTCCCAGCAGAGGTGCTCCATCCCTCTGATCATTTTCGTGGCCCTCCACTGGGCCCGTTCCAACAGCTCCATGTCCTTCCTGTGCTGAGGACTCCAGAGCTGGACACAACACTCCAGGTGGGGTCTCACCAGAGCGGAGCAGAGGGGTAGAATCCCCTCCCTGGCCCTGCTGCCACACTGCTTTTGGTCCAGCCCAGGATGGGGTTGGCTCTCTGGGCTGCCAGCGCGTACTGCCGGATCATGTTGAGCTTCTCATCCACCAACACCCCAAGTCCTTCTCCTCAGGGCTGCTCTCCAGCCATTCTCTGCCCAACCTGGATTTGTGCCTGGGATTGCCACAGCCCAGGTGCATGACGCTGCACTTGCCCTGGTTGAACTTCATCAGGTTCACAGGGCCTGACCTCTCCAGTCTGCCCAGGTCCCTCTGGATGGCATCCCTTCCCTCCAGCGTGTCGACCGTGCCACACAGCTTGGTGTCATTGGCAAACTGGCCAAGGGTGCCCTCGATGCCACTGTCTATCTCTCCAACAAAGATAAACAGCACTGTCCATAGCTAAACAGCATTGTCCACAGGCAATCACCAGAAACTCCCTGGAGGGCTTTTCTGCAGCTGCCTCAACACAGCTTTGACTTCAACTCTTGCTAAACACTGTCACCACCTCTTGCCAGGTGAAGCAAACTCGTAACTGGGGTTGCATGGCATGGGTCAGGCACTCACCTCGATAGACTGTGTGGACAGGATTCTCCACTGTGACGCTGTAATTGCTGAAGTCTTCCTCCACCAGGACTCCTCCGTAGCTGTGGACCTGTGTAGGAGAGCAGAGCAGCACACACTGAGATAGCTGGTCAAGGCTTGCTGTGTTCCTTGTGCTGGCCCAGGCGAACACACTCCACACTGTCAAAATGCCATTGAGATTTTCATGCCAAGTGCCAGGTTCCTCAGGATGCCCTGAAAATCTGTGCTTTGATGGCCTTGGTGGCCTGGCTCACCATACAGCACCACTGAAGGCTCTGCAGCTCACCTCCAGAAGCTCGCCCCCACCATGGGTGCTCTGAAGATGTTCTGCAAACCCGTGAGGATGGGGACTGGCACTGTCTCACAGCCTTCTTGTCCCTGGGTGGCAAGGATGACTGTGTTAAAAGTTATGAAGCATTTGAATACTGCCAGGATAAAAGATATAAATAGATGCAGAATAGAAGGCACCTGGATGTAGCAGGTTGCCATCACTAGAAATCTTCAGCATACAACTCCCACCCTATTGCTAATTATTTCAGGTGAGAGCTGGTCTGCTGTACCCTTGGTCTTTCTGTAAGGCTCTCCTAGAGGTACAATTAATTGGGCTTGGTCTTTTTCATGGACACAGCAAAGATGGGTAATTCCCTCCACTGCAGGTCTTCTGTGGCTGAGTCATGATGGAGATGAGGTAGGACCATCATATCTGCACACTGCTGACCTTAAAACCCCCTGAAGAAGGTAGTATTCCCACTCAGACTCAGGTGCTACCAGGCTCGTGGGCCAGCTCTTCCCTTCCACCCAGGAGAAGCCATACAACCTGGTGAGAGGTTCCACTGGGGTGAGTGGCAGCTATGAGTCCTCTGGATTTCCATCCAAAAATGGGCAAGAACAAATAACCTGTGCACACCCTGATTTCTAAACTAGCCAACTAATTGGCAAGAAAATTCCTTCTCTGCTGGAAATGGATGAATCACTGGAGCAGGAAAGCCAATACAGGGCACATTGCAAGGGGGCAGCATGTCAAACCACCCTAAAGCTGCAAAAGAAGATGTAGCCCCTACTTGGGATGCCCGTCCCCTTCCCAAAGCAGTCCCAGAGAAGAGGCCAGGCTGAACCCAAGAGCTGAGGCGAGTGGGAAGGTGCCCGTGCCAGGAGGTGACTCCCTGGAGCTGGGCCAACGGGAAGCCCGGGAGAAGCAGCGGGGAGCGGGGCAGGAGGAGCTGGATGGCACAGAAAGGGGAAAAGCCCTGCTCAGCCACACGCAGCTGCCACCATCTCAAATTCCCCACAGAGCACTTTTTCACACCCGTGCCTTCCCACCACAGGATGGACACAAAGGGCAGGGCGTTTTGGAGCTTTACTGGATTTCCCCACCTTGATGCCCTCCCTTTGCTGGAACAATAGACACTGTGGGAAACCAGCACTTTGCTCTGCAACCAAAGCTGGAATTGTGCACTCCATCCCAGAGCTTGCCAGGGTCTTGGGTGTTGCAACCCCAGGTCTTGCTCCTCCCCAGAGTTCGTGCTTCCCTGCAGCAGCCCTTAGGTCTGGGGTGACAAGGCAGGGTTTAGCTGTGGAGATGTTCCACAAGGTTGGGACTTTTCCCGTTCCTCATTCTCCAGCTCTGCTGTGGGCCAGGGGAAGGTTTCCAAGCCCACAATTCACAAATGCCTTAGGCTTGAGCTGAATGAGCCCATTCCAGATTAGTGACAACCCGTTGAAGACGCATCATTTGAACCATGGTGTAGCGAAAAATGGTGCAACCATTCACACCAACTGCAGCTACACAGATACAAAAGCTTGGGGTTTTTTTAACTAGAATAATTACTTTGTTTGTTGTTGCTATTTTTTCCAGAGTGCCTCTAACAACAGGAGTTAAACCCTACATGGGACCAAGCCTGGCTGATCCTCTGCTCACAAGCCTCACAGTTTTAGTTTTAAACCATCTTTCTGGAGTCTATATCTTACAGTTCCATTAGCAACAAAAATTTGCTTCTCAACAGTGGGGCCCCTCCCACTATGGGGAAAAAGGTGTTGTCACTAATCCTAACACAGCCCAGAGAGGGTCTTGAAATGGAGATTTTTTGCCTTCAAGAAAAACAGTCTGTCTTGGTTACAGAGGTTTCATTTCTGCAGGCTGTGGGAGTGACCTGTGTGTCCCCCTGCAGTGACAGGGACAGGAAAGAATAAGGAGGCTCCATGCATTTGTCCCCATCATCGCACTGACACTTGGCTATGGCTTATCTCCAGGTTGTCACCCTAAGCAGGTGACATGGTGGGTGGCACCTCCAGCTCAGGCTGTGCCGTGCGGTCTGGGGCAGACATCGGGAAGGACGTGGCTCACCTCGGAGATTATCTCCTGGGTCAGGTTTCCGCTGTAGAATGCTGACACCCCTTCTGCACCCACCAGCTCCAGGACGGCCGCAAGGTCCAGGCGCCTGACCAACATGCCAGGCAGCAAGGGCTCCCCGTCCGGCAGGAAGATCTCCCGAAATTTGTCAGAGTAGTTCAGGTCCTTCACCTCACTTACAGCTTTGGCTGTGGGTGAGAATCATAGAATCATACAATTGTCTGGGCTGAAAAGGACCTTTAAGATCATCGAGTTCAACCATCAGCCTAACTGATAAAAGCCATCACTAAACCATGTCTCCAAGCACTCAGGTCTGGGGTGACAAGGCAGGGTTTAGCTGTGGAGATGTTCCACAAGGTTGGGACTTTTCCCGTTCCTCATTCTCCACCTCTGCTGTGGGCCAGGGGAAGGTTTCCAAGCCCACAATTCACAAATGCCTTAGGCTTGAGCTGAATGAGCCCATTCCAGATTAGTGACAACCCGTTGAAGACGCATCATTTGAACCATGGTGTAGCGAAAAATGGTGCAACCATCCACACCAACTGCAGCTACACAGATACAAAAGCTTGGGGTTTTTTTAACTAGAATAATTACTTTGTTTGTTGTTGCTATTTTTTCCAGAGTGCCTCTAACAACAGGAGTTAAACCCTACATGGGACCAAGCCTGGCTGATCCTCTGCTCACAAGCCTCACAGTTTTAGTTTTAAACCATCTTTCTGGAGTCTATATCTTACAGTTCCATTAGCAACAAAAATTTGCTTCTCAACAGTGGGGCCCCTCCCACTATGGGGAAAAAGGTGTTGTCACTAATCCTAACACAGCCCAGAGAGGGTCTTGAAATGGAGATTTTTTGCCTTCAAGAAAAACAGTCTGTCTTGGTTACAGAGGTTTCATTTCTGCAGGCTGTGGGAGTGACCTGTGTGTCCCCCTGCAGTGACAGGGACAGGAAAGAATAAGGAGGCTCCATGCATTTGTCCCCATCATCGCACTGACACTTGGCTATGGCTTATCTCCAGGTTGTCACCCTAAGCAGGTGACATGGTGGGTGGCACCTCCAGCTCAGGCTGTGCCGTGCGGTCTGGGGCAGACATCGGGAAGGACGTGGCTCACCTCGGAGATTATCTCCTGGGTCAGGTTTCCGCTGTAGAATGCTGACACCCCTTCTGCACCCACCAGCTCCAGGACGGCCGCAAGGTCCAGGCGCCTGACCAACATGCCAGGCAGCAAGGGCTCCCCGTCCGGCAGGAAGATCTCCCGAAATTTGTCAGAGTAGTTCAGGTCCTTCACCTCACTTACAGCTTTGGCTGTGGGTGAGAATCATAGAATCATACAATTGTCTGGGCTGAAAAGGACCTTTAAGATCATCGAGTTCAACCATCAGCCTAACTGATAAAAGCCATCACTAAACCATGTCTCCAAGCACTATGTCAACCCAGCTTTTAAATCCCTCCAGGGATGGTGCCTCAACCACTGCCCTGGGCAGCCCATTCCAAGGCTTAATAACCCTTTCCAGGTAAAAATTGTTCCTAATCTCCAATCTGAACCTCCCCTGGTGCAACTTAAGGCCACTCTCTCTTGTCCCATCGCCTGTTCCTTGGGAGAAGAGACCGACCCCCCCGGCTACATCCTCCTTTCAGGGAGTTGGAGAGAGGGAGAAGGTCTCCCCTCAGCCTCCTCTTCTCCAGGCTGAACACCCCCAGCTCCCTCAGCCTCTCCTCACAAGACTTGTGCTCCAGACCCCTCACCAGCTCCGTTGCCCTTCTCCGGACACACTCCAGCACCTCAATGTCTTTTTTTGTGGTGAGTTGTCCAAAACTGGACACAGCCCTTGAGATGGGGCCTCACCAGTGCCCAGTACAGGGGGACGATCACCTCCCAAGCCCTACTCCCCACACTGCTCCTGACACGGGCCAGGATGGTGTTGGCCTTCTTGGCCACCTGGGCACACTGATGGCTCGTGTTCAGCCGACAGTCAACCAACACCCCCAGGTCCTCCTCTGCCAGGCAGCTCCAGCCACTCTGCCCCAGCCTGGAGCGCTGCAGGGGGTTGGTGTGACCCAAGGGCAGGACCCCAAGAGAAGGTGAAGGACATCCAGAAAAGCCATGGTGCAGTAAGCCACCCAGAGTCACTGTGGCCCTGGTGGGGATGTTGGGGACTTGTTGCTGCCTCCTGTCCCATTTCAAAAGTAGAGAGGGGCTGGATTGTGCATCCGCTGAAGCTGGGAAGGAAACCCAAAGGAGCCCCAGTGCCCTTCCCTGGCTGGCCCTGGGCTGCTCTGACCTGTCTTCGACCAGCCCTGGGAAAGGGCTGCGGTGCTGCTGGCACCACCTCTCGACCCTTGCAGACCACAGCTCACACCTTGCTCAGCCCCCAGCACCATCCATCTCCAGGTCCAAGGAGCCCTAGTTTCCCATTAATAACCATCTACATCCTGGCCACCTCGTGCCCGAGCGCAGTGGCCAATGTGCTCCTCTGTGCTGAGCGGCCACCTGGGCTCCCCCCACCAGGTACTCACCCAAATCGTGGGTGACGTTAAACCCATCCTGGGCAACACTGGCCACGAGGCCCAGCAGCTTGGACCATGGGAGTCTGCCAAAGGAGAAAGGACAAGGAGAAATGTGTCCTGGAGGGGTGCAGTGGGGCAGGGTGGTGGGGAGCAAGCATGGGGCTCGGCTCTGTGGTCAGGGGGCTACTGAAAGACCAGGCTGTGGGGACAGTGGTGGCCAGAAGGAGCACTGAGCTTTCACTGAGTTGTCTCTTTTTAGAAGGACCATCTCAGTGCTCCACAACGTGCACCAAGGGAGGAATGTCAGTGCAGGGACAGGCGAAGGGGCATCTCTGGAGCAAAATCTGAAGCCAGGCCCCGGCCCTGAGCAAGTCATTCAGATCCCTCCAATAGGGCATTAAGGACAGCCAGACCTCTTGGGTCCAGCTGAAGTGAGAATGAAATTGCACAGACAGGCATGAAAATGTTCTGCACCTACTTCTAAGAGAACATTTACTTTCTCTTGTTAGCCAAAATTTTGCTTTGCAGAATGCCTGACCAAGCTGAATTCTTTCATTTGTTAAATGAAGTACCAAAAAATGAATGAATGAATTTTTCAACACGAGCTGCCAAGCACCCCTTAGCTAATGGTTTTGACTGGTGGCCAAAAGCATGGTCTGACAGTGAGGGGTTGTCTGCTCCCAGCTCCCCTGTGGGGACCCCAGGGCACAGCACGAGGACAGCCCACCCATGCCCGACTCCTGTCTTACCTCCCGTGTAACTGGTGCGCCTGGTGCATTCCTTTTATCATGCCTGGCACCCCCACGAGCAGCCCTGGCTGTGACATAGGAAGGACAAAAAGGATGAGTAGTCTCCTTCCCATGCGGACATGGGACATAGTCCCCAGTTGCAAGTCAAGGAGATGCAAGTTATGTTCACGTGGAAAGTGTCTGCATAGTCTTTAGGAGAGGAGGTCTGTAGCAACACACTAAATTAGGGAATAAAAGTTTTTGGAAGGAAAGAGGCAGATTCAGTCCTGGGCTCAACCTAGCTTGGTCAGGAGAAATATCTCAGCAGAACGACACAGGACTGTGCTCCTTCCTGGGACTCTTGTTCTCCCACTGCCCCCTCCCAGAGGCAAGTGCCTCCTTACTCCCTGAGCCCCGCAGGCTCCAGGTGTTTTGGGGCTGCCAAAGACGTATTTACCCCCAACTCCCCATGTCTGTAGGGACCAGGATCTCCTGTGGTGGGAGAGGCCTCCTGTCACTTCCTCGGGCATCTCTCCCTCGGCCCAAGAGTTGCGGGGAGAGGAGAGCTGGAGACATCAGGCAGCTACAGCCCTGGAGGGGTTGGCCATGGGACACTGGTCCTCACCTTGGTGTCCTTCTGCAGGTCTCCCTCCAGCGGGATGCCCAGGGGAGCCACCTCGCGGAAGTCGATCACCCAGCTCCGGTTCTTGCGGATGTCGTGGACCAGCATCACCCCACCCCTGCAGCGAGACGGGGGTCACAGCAGGGACTGGCTGTGCCTGCAACAGCCGCTGCCGTACAGCCAAAAGGAAGAGTTCAGGTGCCACTGGGGCCGGGGCCAGCTCCGCCATGACCAGGCCATGGTGGCAGGCCCAGCAGTGGCCCAGGGCTGGTCAGCAAAGGGGAATGCTGCTGCCCTTCCCCAGGGAGCAGCTCGGGGTGACCGATCCCGGGCCAGCGCAGGACGTAGGCATCCCTGATGCTGAGCCTGCAGCGAGGCCGGACCAACCCCTGCCAGCCCAGCCAGAGGGCCACTGGCTCTGTTCCACTGCTGGGCCGGGACTACCTGGGATTTTCTTTCTAATCCAAGTGGTTTTGCAACAAAACAGGGGTTTTGCTTACAGCAGCAACCGGAGGTGCAGCCCGGAGAAGCTATCAGGTGGCAGCGTTTTATGCAACACTGCCAAGACCTCCTGCAGAGCCAAGAGCACCAGGCTCACGTGTATGCCACTCTGGAGACAAGGGCTGGGGAGAAGCCACCCCTCATGGCCATGTCTCCCCTGGCTGCTGCCCAGAGCCTTGGACCTCAGCCTCCTGCTGCAGCAGGAGCAGAGTTTACGGAGCTGCATCTCTGAAAGTGTTGGGACTGAGCCCAGGGTGTCACAAGCTCCTGACACACTCACAGAGGGGCTCAGCATCCTGTGGTCACTTTTTCAACCCTCTTGAGCCTGAGGCTTGGACTTTCCCGGTGGCCACTACGGCAGATGCAGCTTTTCCTTCCCTGGGGGTCTCTGTCCCTCACTGTCAGCTCAGCATGAGGGTCCCCGTCCCTGGGCAGACGTGGACATGTCCACTGCCCGATGTCAGAGACCTGGTACCACGCACTGGGACTCGGGCTGCCATGAAGGCACATCTCAGCTGCCTGGGAAACAACTGAGGCTTGAGGACAATCACAGACAACAGCACGGGGGTGAACGATCGACACTTACCCACCAATCCCCGAGGTGTGGGGGTTGACAATTCCGGCGCAGAGGGCCGAGGCGATGGCCGCGTCCACCGAGGAGCCCTGCTTGTTGAGCACCTCGATGCCCAGGGCCGTGCAGCGGGCAGCGTCCGTGACCACGGCACCACGGTGGAAGATCTGCCAGAAGAGGAGAGCGGTTGTGCCCAGGGAGGGGTGGTGGGGCCACCCAGGTCCTCACCTGGCTCTATGGGACCTGAAGCCTGAGGCCACTGCCAAGGCTGTGGCTGATTTACATTTTCAGGTGCTTCCAAATTCAGATGGGAGTAATACGTGCCTTGGCACGGCCCCGCAGCTGTGGCCTCTCTGCAGGTAGCCATGGCCATCAGTGCAGCCAGATTTCACCAGGAGACATGCTAAAGTGGTGGGCCATGTCTCACCCTGTCCTCCACATCCCCAGAGCAGGGTCGAACTAATCCTCGAGGGTGATGGGTGACATTGTGCTGTCACCCCACTGCAGCAACACAGTTACTGCAAACAGGAATGCAGCTGCCAAGGACGCAGCATCCCCCCAGTATCACAGAATGCTATGGGGCTGGAAGGGGCCTCTGGAGATCACCCAGTCCAACCCCCTGCCAGAGCAGGTCCACCCAGAGCAGCTCCCACAGGAACGTGTCCAGGTGGGTTTGAATGTCTCCAGAGAAGGAGACTCCACCACCTCTCTGGGCAGCCTCTGCCAGGGCTCTGCCACCCTCACAGCAAAGAAGTTCCTCCTCATGTTTAGATGGAACTTCTTATGTTCCAGTTTGTGCCTGTTCCCTCTTGTCCTGTCCCTGGGCACCACTGAAAAAAGACTGGCCCCATCCTCCTGACACCCTCCCCTGAAGTATGTATAAGCATAGTGCCACAGCCTGCTCCCATCCTTCCCTGGGGCCAGCGCTCGTGCAGCCACAGGAAGTTTTAAAAGGTTCTTTTTAATCCTATGGTACAAAATGTCACACCTGAGCATGAGCAAGAGTAGCCCTGGGAACTGCGAGGACAACAGAGCCATGGCAGGACTGGCCCTTCCAGGGGGGCCCCAGAAGGGGCTGCCAGGCACATCCTCCCTCTGGTGCTGCACCCCAGCCAGCCAACGGCTCCACTCCTTACTGCTGCCTTTGGCACACCACAGAGAGCAATACACTAAAAAAATCCCAAATCTGTTGGACGCGGACTTGCAGACAGCTCTGCCCTGCTGGGTGGCATGTGGACAAGATGACCACCGGCCACCCCTTGGACCTTCTCAGGCTGCCCTGCTTGGTAGATGTTCTGCAGGAAGGCATGCCCCACGGCCACGCTGCCTTTGCTCTGCAACTGAGCACTGGGTCTGTGGAACAGAGCAGCTGTTTTCAGCTACTCCCCTGCCTTGTCCTGGATGGATCCTTCCAGAGATCAGCCTGGGCATACATATCCATAAAACTCTCTCCAAGTAGGATGCCTACTGCTTAAGTAAGGATTGCTTTCTGAAAGCACTCACTTCTGGCTCACACCACAGCTGGAGACACAGCAGCGGGGCTGCTCGCTTCCCCCCAGCAGCACCCCCAAACCTGCCAGGCCCAGCAGGGCAGCTGGGAGCCCAGCTCGTCTCTCCGAGCACAACCCCCAGCCGCAGGAAAAGGCTTCCAGGAGAATCTGAGGTGGAATCGCAGAGAGAGACTCGGCACCCAGGGTCCCACTGGCACCAGACAGGGCTCACGAGCACTTACCTGGCTGAACTGCTGGCGAAGGGGAAAGTTAGGGAGATTCTCCTATTCTTAGACCCAAACCCTGACAGCAAAACCACTGTTTCATCTTACCTGAGGGTCCCCAAAATAGATCTGCATGATGAGGGCCACCGTCACCCCCGTGGCGAAGGTCAGGCAGGCGGTGATGATGACGGTCAGCCCATCCTGCCGGCAGCTGCAGTCTCCAGAGAAAGGGTCCTTGCTGGTCTCCTGGAGAGGGGACACGTCCTGGCTGCCCATCTCTGAGGAGGACGAGGGCAGGCGCTGGAGACGTGCGGACTTCAGGAAGGAGTCTGGGTCTTTGTGGGCAGCAGGGAGAAAACAAGTGTTAGTTATTGAGCAACACGGGGCTCTTATTGCAGTGTTTACCCAGCGCTAACAATACACGGTGCCCCTTCCAGCAAGGATATTACCTTCCCTATTGATTCCAGCTCGCAAGACTTTCTGCCTCAGATGCTGCTCTGGGTCATTTTACTGATCCCTTCCCTCAGCTCTAGTTACTCCAACCTGACTTTCCTGGAGATTAAGAGGGGGAAAACCCCCTGAATTTTGCTCCATTTCAATCCATTCATCAGTCTTCAGAGATGGGCCCAGAGACACTGCTCTGTTTGGATGGGTTCTTAACACAGCAGTGACTTGCAAACAGGTCTCTGAAATGCAGCAGGACTGAAGAAGAGGAAGTTAAGATATAAAGAATTAAAATCAGCAGCCTTACTTAGAGCTATGCTCGAGCTAAAGCAGCAGAGCAAGAGAGAGGCGAAGCATAATGTGTGGCCTGGGCACAGGAAATTCTTCTACAGAAGCACGGCAAAGTGGGGGCAGAGAGGAGCAAACCTGCAAACCGGAGGGCCTCGGGGCGTCCACCCACTCTGATGGCAGGAAAGGCTCTGCTTTAATTTCTTGCTTCCTCTGGCGGACGAGGCCACTGCGAAATCAAGCCGTTCGCTGAACACCAAATGCAATGGGGCAGGGTTTCGCTGCGCGTCCGCCGGACACCACACAATGCTCAGCGGGATGAAAAAGTCTCTTTTTCTCTGACACGTGCCTTGAATCTCCACTCGCCTCAGCTGCTGCCTCTGCAGCGGGGAGGACACGGGCTGAGCGTGCACTGATGGGCACAGGGGGCTGCTGGTGCAGGTGTGGGGATGTGCCTGTCCCTGCCGGGCACCAAATGGGACCAAGAGGCTCAGGACATCATCCAGGGCTCCTGGATGAATATTTTCAGAGGCTGCTGAGAGCCAGAGGGGGCTGCAGTGCCCCACACATCCGTGGTGGGAAGAACCAAGTGGAAAAGACGAGAAGCTTGTCCCTCTGCTCAGGGACGTTTCCTGCATTTGGGGTAAGGGACAAGGGATCAAGCAGGAAACCCCCATAACCCCGCCATGCGCCTCCATCTGCTCTGGCAGGCTGCATCTCCCTGGGGACTGCCAGCCCTGCCCTTGCCATGACATTAAAAAAACCTCCTGGTGCAGCAGTCCTGGGGCCAGGCAGGGAGTTAGCTTTAATTTCAGTGACGCTGCAGCCAGGAGTAACCTCCCTGCAGCCAGGGAATCTCCTAATCTCATTCATGCTGTGGTGATTTAGGAGGGCGAGTGGGAAAGGCCCAGCTTTCCCAGCCTTTGCTTCTGAGCTCACAGACATCTCTGCCACAGGCATCCTGCATGGCCTTGGGCAAGTCACTTACTCTCTGTGACCACTGGGGCCACAGAGGGACAGCAGGGCCATGGTTTGGGAACAGGAGTGGCTGGAAGGGGTGTTGGAAGCAAAGAGGACAAAGAGCACCCTGCAAGGCCAACACGCAGGTGCCCGCCCACACCACCACCATCCACGCTCGAAAGGGAAGCCACCAAACCCTACTTGGCTTCTGTGGGAGCTGTGAAGGAGACGTGGCTTCACTGGGGAACCAGGGCCACCTCAGCTCTGGAGCTGCTGCAGAGGGGACAGCAGAGACTGGAACCACTCACAGGCTCCGTCAGGCGCTGCAGTGTGGGACCGTTCAGTCCTCTGGGGGTCCTGTCCCCAGCACAACAGGGGCTTCCTCCTTTTACTGAGATCTTCCAGGTGGTAGAAACCAGATGCCTGGGTTCCCTCCCTGCCGGTCCGTGGGAGGGATAACGTGCCATGGAGAAGTGCAGGTTTGCAACCGGCAGGCAGTGTCGGACGAGGGCAAGTTTCCCTGTGGCAGGAGAGCAGCAGCTCCCCAGCCACCCCAGGGCGGGCACCTGGGGATACGGAGACCCTGTGCCCGGGGACACCGAGACCCCACGCCCGGGGAGCTGCCAGCCCAGCCACAACCACACCGAGCCCTGCGAGACGGGGCCTCCTGCTTCGGGAAGAGCTTCCCCCCGACAGCGTGGGATGGGAGCGGATGGAAGGGGCACTTCACCCCGGGGTGACAGCAGGACGGGGCCGGGGACAAGGGGCGCGTGGGACCGGCTCCAACGTGGGCTTTGGGGTTCAGTGGGGCAGAGACCCACCCGCGGGCCGTGAAGCAGCCCCGGGAACAGAGGGACATGTCGCTTGGAGAAACATGATGCGGGGGAGGAAAAACTGTTTCTCCCAACTATTGAGAGGGAAGCAATCAATTAAAAACAGGCAAAGGGCTTTCTGGAGGATGACGGAACCACCTGCCTTTATTACAGCCGCACACCGGGATGGCCAGCCCCCGGGGCCTCTGGCTGGCTCCGTCCCCGCAAGGTACGCGGGGGGCAGGGAGGCGGCGGGGCCCGGCGAACCCCGCTC
>NW_015090802.1:591064-602995 GCF_001431845.1 Calidris pugnax | reverse complement strand
CCGGCACCGGCACCGCCATCGCCACCGAGCCTCCGGAAGGGGCCGGGCTGGGCCCGCGGCTCCTCCCCGCGGCGGGGCCCGGAGCGGGCGGTGGCGCCTCAGGGCCGGGGCGGCGCGGAGGGGCAGGGCCGAGCCCTCGGCAGGGCCCGCCCGAGACCGGGAGCCCCGAACCGCTCCCGGGAGCTGTCCCGGTCAGCGGCGGGGCTCGGGGCAGAGGAGACGGGCCGGTGCGGGCTGGGCTCCAGCCGTGTGAGGCCCCCGGGGTGAGCCCCCCCTCGCCCCCGGCGCCACCGGCCGGGGACAGCCCTCGCCCCCCTCAGAGCAGGGGCGTCTGCTCCCGGGGCTGAGCCCCCGCCGTCATGGGCGGGAGGTCTCTCAGCCCTGTCTCCGGAAGGCTGGGAGGGTTTTGTGCACGTACTTTGTCTCATCACTTCTTCACCCCAACCTCTACCGGGGAGGCTCCACATGTCACCATTTCACCCATTTCCAGGGCAGCACAGGGGGGTCCCGCCGCCCCATGGGGCTCCATCAGCAAGAGGCATTGCCCCGGAGCAGCCTGGTGGCCCTCTCTCCCGGCCTTCCAGCGTGGACCTCTCCTCATGGCCGTCTGGAGAGCAGAGCCGGGGGCGGTGGTCTTTGGTTTGGGTGTGTTTTTGGTTTGGGTCCTTGGTTTTGGGGGTGAAGCTGCCCAGGCTCAGCCCCATCGCCGGCGGCTCTCGCTGCTGCTGGCCCCAGCAGCACCCAGGGGGGCAGGCAGAGCCCCAAACCCTCTGTGCCTGGGGCAAACCTGAGCTGTGGGTACCAAGAGCTCCCCTTTGGCAAAGGGTTTTGATTGAAATACAACAAGGGACGCCTGGTTTGCACGGACGTTTCCAAAATCAAACTGGCTGAAACATTTCATTTTTTCCCCCTATGCTTATTTCAGGGGTTGACCTAAAACACACCAGTGGAATAACTGGAAGATGTGAGAAGTTGTTTCATACTGGGCTGAACAAAGTGCTTCAGGTTTGTGCAAATTACTTCCCCCTGCAACGACACTGGTCTCTTCCTCAGATTGGCTCATGTGCTTGGCTGTTGGGCTGCCATCCTCTGTCCTGATCTGTCCTGGACATCTGCTGTTTTGGGAGACGAAGCGTGTTGAGTGCTGGGCTGTTTGGCTCTGGGAAGTCACCTGGGGGGTATGTGTCCTACTTTCTCAGCTTCCAAGGAGCCAAATAATGCCCCCTGCTCTTCCCTGCATGAGCAGCTCCACTATCTCCCTGACGCAGGCAGATGTAAACCTTTGCTGTGGCAGTGGCAAGGTTTCACTCGTGCTCTCCAGCAGCCTGAGGGCACAATGGGCATTGCCAGTTATTAACTAAATACTCGTTTTAATTCAGACAGTTTGGCTTTTGCAAGCAAGTCTTTGCCAGCTCTGTTTTCAGACATTTGTCCACTCTTCCCATCCCCAGCGTTTGAAGGTCCCTTCCTCACCAAAGCAGCTCCTGCAAGGCCAGGAGCTCTGTGCACACTGCATCCTCCTCCACCCCTTTGCCTGGTGGAGCATTAACAGACATCCTTGAAATGAAACACTGTCTTGTGAGGAGAGGCTGAGGAAGCTGGGGGTGTTCAGCCTGGAGAAGAGGAGGCTGAGGGGAGACCTTCTCCCTTTCTCCAACTCCCTGAAAGGAGGGTGTAGCCAGGGGGGGTCGGTCTCTTCTCCCAAGGAACAGGCGATGGGACAAGAGGAAACAGCCTCAAGTTGCACCAGGGGAGCTTTAGGATGGAGATTGGGAACAATTTTTACCCGGAAAGGGTTATTAAGCCTTGGAATGGGCTGTCCAGGGCAGTGGTTGAGGCACCATCCCTGGAGGGATTTAAAGGACGGGTTGACATAGTGCTTAGTGACATGGTTTAGTGATGGTTTTTTATCAGAGTTAGGTTGATGGTTGATGGTTGATCTTAAAGGTCCCTTCCAACCAGTACAATTCTATGATTCTCTGACATCACCCCCATTCCCTCGCTGGACCAAACCCACATCGTGCTCCACGCTCAGCCGTCCCGCTGCAGCACTGCCCTGCTCTTTGAGCTGGGCTCTGACAACTGATGGTGCCGAAACAGAAGATGCCCAGCCACACAGCCACCTCCCCATGCCTGTTAACACATCTTTACACCCACACCATTTCTCCCTGTAACAGCAAAAATAACTTGCATTAAATTTCTAATGGATATTATGCTTGAAGCCCAAGAAAGACCACAAGAAATTTCTCTGCCAGTTGCACACCAGAACACACTTGCTCCTCTCTTCACGAGGTGAGGCCAGGGAACATCTCACTCTCCTTCCTGCTGGGGACTGCCTTCTTTCTGCTGAAAGCCAAAGTGATGTTCCCACAGGTCCGCAGCTGGCAGTACAGCCTCTCCTCTGCACCATCGCAGACACCCCCTGAGGACACAGTCTTCTGGTGGAACTGTCTCCCCACAGCTCTGGCTCCCACAGCTCACCTCCCCAGTGCAGGAAAGCCCTTTTTCTCCCTTGTTGCTGCTCCACGGTAGCAGAGACCAGACCCCCTGCCATGGGTTTAGTCACCCGCCCTTCAAGGAGAGTGCAGAGCAATCATGCTCATTGTGGTACCGGAACTGCTGAGGACAGAGGTGCTGCCCAAGCCCCTGTTCCCCCCACTGCAGAACCTCCTCCTGTCAGCTGCTGCTCTCTGTCCTCCTAGCGCTTGACTTTATGCTCTTTGCTAGACCATCCCTGTGTCAATCTCTCACATTGCTGTAAAACCCCCTTATTTTTACAGTGCTCATCATTGTAAGATGCTCAGCTCCGTCCTACAGGCTGCCACATCCCCTTGAGATTCTTAAAATTGATCTCATTTCTTTGAGGGCAGATGCCATAGCTTTAGTGACCAGCACTGGGGATACCTGCGTCTAGCCATGGAGACACCCTTGAAACAGAAACCTTAAGAAATTGAAAGCTTGCAGCTGCACACCTGCAATCACTAACTTATTTACCAGGAGCCTTAAGGAGATCCAGAGACCAATGTCTCTTCCACACAGTCATGATCCTCCTCAACAGAGGGTCCTCCTCAACTCAGGTTCTGCCTCAGCTTTCAGCCCCTAGAGCTGCAGAGACCTGCAAAACCCAAGGAACTCAGCTGGTGGGACTGCATGCAGGCAAGGAATAGAGCCAAGGGGCAGGAACCTGATGAAATTCAACAAGAGCAAGTGTAGGTGCTGCACCTGGGGAGGAATAACCCCTTGCACCAATGCAGTTTGGGGCTGACCTGCTGGAGAGCAGCTCTGAGGAGAAAGACCTGGGACACCTGGTGGACACCAGGATGCCCATGAGCCAGCAATGGGTCCTGGTGACCAAGAAGGCCAATGGCATCCTGGGGAGCATTAAAAGAGCGTGGCCAGAAGGTGGAGGGAGGTCATCCTGCCCCTCTGCTCTGCCCTGGGGAGGCCCCATCTGGAGCACTGGGTCCAGTTCTGGGCTCCCCAGTTCAAGGACAGGGAACTGCTGGAGAGGGTACAGCAGAGGTGGTGTACACAAAGATGTGTACACCCCTACAAAGATGATGAGGGGACTAGAACATCTCTCTTGTGAATAAAGGATGAGGGACTTCGGTCTTTTTAGTCCAGAGAAGAGAAGGCTGAGGGGGGATCTGATCAAAGCCTATAAAGACTTAAAGGGAGGGTGTCAGGAGGATGGGGCCAGTCTTTTCTCAGTGGTGCCCAGGGACAGGACAAGAGGGAACAGGCACAAACTTGAACATAAGAAGTTCCACCTAAACATGAGGAGGAACTTCTTTCCTGTGAGGGTGGCAGAGCCCTGGCAGAGGCTGCCCAGAGAGGTGGTGGGGTCTCCTTCTCTGGAGACATTCAAACCCCACCTGGACACGTTCCTGTGGGACCTGCTCTGGGTGGACCTGCTTTGGCAGGGGGTTGGACTGGATGATCTCCAGAGGTCCCTTCCAGCCCCATAGCGTTCTGTGATTCTGTAAGGGACGCCCCAGCTCTGCAGTCTTTCACTCTGCATGTTTCACAGCCACACTGGAAGCCCTGCTCTGGACCAGGCCTGGGCACTGCAGCGCAGCGGTGGCTCTGCCATGACTGTGTGTCACCAGGCAGGGACAGCTGCTGGAGGGGCAGGACACGTTACTTAGAGGTAACACTTGGCTTAACCTGCTTAATCCCCCATTAAAACACGGATCTAAGCATTAGCTGCTACTTCCTCTACAAATACTTCTGGCCCCTTCTAAAAGCGCAGGACTCCAGCCTGCAGCACAGGAAAACTGAGAATACCAAAGAGCTGCTGGCTTAGGTATTTACCAAAAATCAAACTCTTAAAGGAATCCCACACTCCCACCATTTTGCAAAACTTCAAAGACCCAAGGATACAGAAGCTGCACAGTGGATTATCCAGGCAACATTTATTAGAGCATTTCAAGTATACAATGATTTTACTGATGGCTGCGAGCAGCAAAGATGCAAACAAACGCCAGTAGGAAAGGGTGACCTAGAACGAGCAGGCTATGCAATTCCTGGGGGAAATTAATGCTTTCAGTTGAAAGAAAAGAAAAGAAAGCATCAGACTAAAAGACTCAGCAAGTTTGGGGACGGGGAGGAGCAAATACAGGTTTTTATTTGAGATCACTTAAATTGGCAACTCACAAGTAGCAGAACCGTCTGCTATTGCACTCTTCCCCTGGCATCCCAAGGACCTAAAATAGCCAGGTGTGTTTTTTCCACCAGGAAGAGACAGCATTTTCCTTGGTAAGGATGGAGGTGGAGCCTCAGTCAGCACTTAGAGATTGAGATCCCTGGCTTTGCATACTCGTGTGTGAGAAGTGGGCTGTTGAACTTCCAGCAGCAAGAAAGCAATGCAGACTCTCAGCAAGAGCACGCTACAACTATCAACTCCTCACTATAAGGCAGCTTTAGGTCAGGACTCTCTTTGGGTGCCTGAGCTGTTGTTTAAAAAAGCAAGGACCACACTGCAACAAGACTGTAAGGTCCTCTGACGAGAACAAGGACTGTGCGTGTTTCCCAAGTACTATTTCTGAAAGATATGTCCTTAAAAATATCTTAAAGCAGAGAGTGCCCCCCACTGATGCACAAGAAGGGCACGACTGGGGAGGAACTCAGCTATGAAGTGATCAACTCATAAAAAGCACCTCCCAAACCAGAGGCTTATGTACTTTGCTTGATTTGCAAGTTAGTAATTCTGCATTTAAGATAATAGCTGCCTCAATTGTGTCTTAGTCTCCTGCATTTATTAACGAGGAGCAGTTGAATTCAAAAGCTTAAAAAAAAAATCAAAGAATTTAAATGCTTAACATTTAAAAGGGTATCTCCAGAAGAACTGTCCTTCAAGACTACTAAGCTCTGAGGTATGTGCTGGCAACTCAGTAGTCAGGCTAGCAGAACGCAGTGGAGTTTCTAAGCCTCCTGAACACACCTCAAGTTAAACCTTCGTTAACCAAATGAATCACAATTCTTGCTAGTAAAGTTGCTTAAAAATTTGTATTCAGCAAAGACCATTTTAAAATTCTGGTCGTCAACTGATTTGCAAGTAAGACAAAAAATATTAGAAATGGTAACAAGACAGTCTGTTTAATCAAATCAGATCTGATTACTACAAAAACATGCTAGGGACAGCCCTCAACTCATATCCTGGATGCTGCCGTGCCTTTCTCCCACGAAGCCTACAACTTCTTTTTAAAAACTGTTTGTCTTAAGGACAGCTATGGAAGACAAGTCAGGATTTAATGACAGATTTCAAACAGAAGGGCATACATACATTAAATTAACAGATTCAACCTTCAGCACACAGGAGTTTGATAGAGTTACTGGCTAGAGTCACAGAAAGTTCAAAATTTGAACAGTCTTGAACCACTTCCAAAAATTCCAATGGCTTTTTAATAGTTCCAACAATTAACGGATATATAAAACGGAGACAGACTTCTCCAGCAGAAGAGTTGGGGCTCTTCCAGGCTAATCAGACCACTGGTACAGAAGGAGGTTGGTTTGACTTCCCCACCTTCCCACCAGTCCACTAAAGACTATAATTTATTAAAACCTTCTTGATTTACTGATGACTGATTTAACAGGCAAAAGCTGCAGACCGTGTCAATCATAGTGGATGGCAGTATAGAAGATTATCCAAACAACCTGCAGAGAGGAGAAGAAGCCAAGGTTATTTTGATGCCTTCAGAGAATGTTCAGACACAGAAAACAAGCCTCACACCTCGCTCTCAATAGAGGACCGGGGAGTGAATTCCAGCTCTAAGAAGGTCAGAGATGTTAGGATCACCACACACCACAGATGGTGGCATTCGAATTGCTTGTCTTCTGAGATGACTAGGACTCTCCACATGAAAGTCCCACCACAGCCCCTCTAGTGATTTGGAACCACCACCAAATCAAGTGCTGTGCACAATCAGACTTGGGGGACAGCGTGGGGAGTGAGGGAAAAACCAAAGACACCCAAAACACCGATTTGGGTGTAACTCGCTCTAGGTGAAACTCCACCAGGGTATCTGGGACAGAGGAGGGGAGACATGAAAGTTAAGTGGTAGATGCAGAAGTAGAGCTGCCTGTTCCTATGTCCTTTCCTACAGAGAAATAGCAGGCGTTAATACTGTATTTCACAGCCAGTAGCCATCAGATTTGGGGATTTTCTTTCCCAATCAACTCCACTTCTTAGATGACATTAACACACCTCTCTCCTATCAGTGCACCACCTCACCTGCTCTTCTTCCAGGTCTTTTCCCTCAGAAAGTGTACCAACAATTCAGTAATCAATGTAAAGAAAGCAAGAGGCATTACCAGAAACAGTGCAAAAGATGTCATGAATCCTTCCTTTGTCAGCTCCCACGTCCCGCCATACTCCTCCTCATCTATCTGCTGGAAGCTACTGAAGTAGAGGTACAGAACACCAGCATTGATCAGGCAGAATCTGGAAGAAAGGGATTAAGAAGCGTCATTTCGGTGGTGCAGGTACCCAACACACCACACAGCAATCAGCAGTGACACATCTTTCATCCACAGCAGGGAGGAAGGAAAGAGGGACGCTCCTGTAACGCTTCCCAAGCAGCTGAGAAGAGCACCAAGGTCAGCTTGCCATGGCAGGCCAGGTTCGGGTGAAGTTCTGCTCACAGGGCACACCCTACTCCTTGTCTGGAAGTGCCAGCAGATCCCCAGACCCTGCAGGTGTTCCCATTCTGCAGCGCTCCTGCTCCCAGTCTCCTCGTGTCTGCTACTGGACTGGGAGGCTGCTCGGAGGGAGGGCTGGTAGATCCTGCTCAGTGTTAGATCCCTCTGAGTGTCCCCTGACCGAATGCAGTCAGAGAAAAGAGCCAGAGAAGCCTCGATAGCACCCTCAGAGCCACGGTGCTGGGGTTCCACTTGAGACAACTCGGCGCTCTCTAGCCTGTGCCAACAGTAACACTGAAACAGAGGAAAAAACACGACCTCCTGGTTGTGCTTAGACACGTCTGGCTTTACACCACCCCAGCTCGGGGCTGGGGCAAGCTGGGAAGCGACAGGAACATTTCCTGGAAAGAAGGCTGTGTAGGAAGGGCAATCGGGGAGGACACACACAGCAGTTCAGTGGCTGGCAGCATGCCGTGAGCTGCTGGGTGACTGCACACCACGAGGACACCACACACACAGAGCTTTTAGCTTTCCCACTGTACACCAAATCACTTCCAGTTCTTATTAACATTAAGCATAGGAATTGGCTTAGGTGCCTGAAGGTGCCTTGTGGGTTAATGGATGACTAAGTAGAACAATGCTCCTCAGCTACTCCTCATCTGTTACTGGGAGCCCTTTAGATTTAACTGTTTGCACGTGACTCCTGAGTTCCTGTTGGAGCATCACTGCTTTACAGCTCCTTTTCCCTAAGTTTCAAACCTTTTTTTTTTTTTTTTTTTTTGCTTTTTTTCTTAGAGGTACTTTCTGCTACTCCTTCCACTTTCTTGCCACAGCCAGGACACTCAGGAGGAGGGACAACATGACAATTTTCCCTAAGAAAAGCTGTGAGGTTACGAGCTTGACTAGGAGACCTTGACTAGGCAGAGACATTTGCAAACAGAGACTCCCCAGAGCTGACCCCGCATCTTCCCACCTCTTGTGTCCCTCCAGATGCTTTCAGACACGTGCCAGGGCCAAACAAATTTTCATTTCTTAACTCGAAGTGCTCGCTGCAGCCTTCAGACACCTACTGGGAGGTGACCTGAATCCTGTGTCCTGGTGGGGATCTGATGTGTACGCACCTTCCAGGCACTGCCTTCCCCCCCGACGCGGCTGAGGGAGCTGGGAGCGCCGCAGGAGCACTGCCAACGGGGACACTGCCTGCCTCTCACCCACGGCCTTTGCTGTTCTGAAGAAACCTTTCCTTTTTCCAAAAGAAGCTGTCCTCCTCGTCTGCTAACAGAGCCTCCTCTCTGAGAAGGGCTCCTGACTCAAAGAGAAGGGCTACCACACCTTCCCCTCTATGGGCCTTACTCCTCAAGTGGCGACCAGACTCACAGCCCCCACTCACAGGGAACAGGCCACAAGTCAATTGAACCTCTCCTTCCCTTCTTCTACACCTGCCGCCTTCAAGAACAATAAAAAAATAAATAAATAATACTTTTAAGAAGCATTAGTCAGGCTGAGGAGAGAGAAAGAGGCTGATGAAGACATGTTATGATTTGTATGAATGTCCTGAGAAATACCAGTGGGGAACGGAACGCTGGCTCAGGCAGGGCAGGCAGAGGCTGCGGCTGGCCAGCCCCGTGTTTAAAACAGGCACCAAGGCAAGTCCAAATGTGGGAAAGTACACGAGACAGAAAAGGAAATAAACCTTACACTGCTATTCCCACGAATCCCTTCAGCGGAACTACTCCCCAGATGATTCCCAAAATAACTGCAATGATCTGCCGGAACCAGTAGATCACGTCTAAAAATTCGTCCTGAGGAGAGAAAGCACAAGACAGATTTTGACATTTACCGTGTTTCCTTTTTTTTAAAAGCATTATACAATTGAAAAGTGAAAATTTAACACACTGAACACTTAGTTTTTCCATTCAAAGTATACGATCCTGTACTCGGAGCAGACAAAAGCAGCTCATGGCGTCGTGCACCCTGGCCTTTTCTGCTTCCAAATTAAATACAGGGCTTTGTCCTCCGATGGGCTAAGCACAGGGCCAACAAGGATCCAGTCCCCTTGTTTACTAAACATTCAGTTCTATAAAAATTCACCAGAATAAAAGTTTAAAGGAATTGTTACAGCCACTCTCAGTGCCCCAGGCCCAGCCCTACCCCCAAACAAGTGCTACCAGCAGCCAGTGCCCACACCAACTCCAAACTCTCAGCCGTATCTCACGTACTACGAGTGCAACGGTGCTCTGCCAGAGCAGCACCAAAGTGGTCATTCCTGTTCATCCACAGCGCTGACACAACTGAAAGTATTTCAGATGGACGATGCTGACTCACACATTGAATCAAATTCACTTCTCTGACAGTCTCCCCAAGAGTGGGATTGCCCCAGCGCACCCCCAAACACAATGGCCGGCCTGATTTTACTGTGGGACGTGCAAAGGTGTATGGCTCCAAGTGGAAGACTAGAATCCACATCAAACGTGGTCGTTTCTCTCAGTCTCTACATTTTGCAGTCATTTCAGCCTTCATTTCACATCCTGTCACATGGAAACATTGGCACAGCCTGTCACTGCTCCCCTCGCTCACTCTGAAATTCCTGCCCAGTTTGTCAGAGGGGGACGAGGTCGAGTACAGCAGAGCCCCAACAGTTCTGAGCAACGGCAACTGCTAAGAAAAAAGCGACAGCATTTCACGTCTGTGCCCCAAGGAAACACAGGGCAGAGTCTGCACCTTCCCCACGCTCAAAGGCAAAGGCAGGAAACCAGGGAGCAGCCGTCCCGCTCCTCCTGCGTATGGCCAGGCCGTGGCAGGGACACAGCAGAGCTCACAGCACCTTTGGGTGGGACGAGGCACTGACCAGGAGCACCGCACCGCGTGGAGATACGCACAGGAGAAAGGGCTTCACCAGAGCTAAAACCACTGGGAAGTCTGTGACTGATGGGTTCTCACACCCAGAAGGTCTCTTGACAAACATGAGCAAAATGTGTAAGTTGAGCACATCCACGAAGTTCTGCAGAAACCAAAGCTCTTTGTGCAGAGCAGACGGCGAGGCTGGGAACAGCAAAGCAGACGGGGAAGGGCTGAACAGCCGCCGGGACAACCCTCTGCTGTGAGAGCACACCTGCACCCTGACACTGGGACGGAGAAACGCTCACCAGGCTGGTCCTGGGGCTGCCCTTTCCCTTCAGACCCCACACGTCAGCTGGATTTGCAGAGATGTGTCCCCCCCAACTTCTTAAAGCAGGTTACATTTCCAGTTTTCTTTTAATTACACAATGGACATTTTTATTTAATCCTGGAAGAGTTTAATCCAAATGTCCTGTTTGAGGTAAAATAGAATCAATTTTATTTTCAGCAATTTTACTTTTCAGCCAAGCCTCTTCTAGCTGAACTCTCTGAAATTAATGGTGTATTTTTCAGAGAGTATCCACTTCTGGAGCAGTAAGACCTGATGTTCAGAGTTCATGCCAAGGAACGGTGTGCAGAGGCTCTTGCTTATGCTCATTGCTGTAACAGCCAAGGTCACCTCACTTTGTTATTTGTCCTGTTGTAGAGTCGGAAGCGGAAAAGCGTAGAGGGGTCCCAGCTGCAGGGAGGGGACAGTAGAGGTGACCCCAAACTGACCCACAGGGTGTTCCATCCCATCTGCCCCACGCTCAGTGTAAAAGCTGAGGGATCAAAGGGTCAGCTCTTTCTTCAACGGGCAGCGTCAAGGAGGACCCTGTGTGTTCCTCTGCCTTTGACCCTGATCCGTGTGTTCCTGACTCCAGATCTGGAATCCCGTTCGTGTCCGTCACCGAGTCCAGTCTGGGACTTCCCCAGTGATCCTCATCCTGGGAGCTTGATACTGGTTTTGTATACATTGTACTTATTTCATTTTCTTCTCTTTTTTTTTTTTTTGATATTATTATCTTTTCTTTTTATTATTTAATATCTCATTAAAGTAGGTTAGTTTCTTTTAAACTCTTAAGTCTCTTTCTCTCTCCTCCTTCTCTCCCTGAAGGGAGAGGCTGGGGCAGAGCATCTGTCATTCCTTTCAGCGGCCGGTGCGGCCCAAACCAGGGCAGGTACCTTCCTGTAAAGGCAACTGGTCATTTCTTTGGCTCCACGAGCGGAGGAGAAGCGGGCGTGGTGCGGGCTAGAGCCCAGCAGATGTGCCACAGCTGCCTTCAGAGGTATGTGGAGGGCGGGCTCTCTGGGGGAGGGAGAACAGGCTGCCCAGAGAGATGGTGGGATCTCCTTCTCTGGAGACGTTCAAAACCCGCCTGGAGACGTTCCTGTGGGACCTGCTGTAGGCAGTGACTAGATGATCTCCAGAGGTCCCCTCCAACCCCACACGACCCTATGACTCCATGACATACTGCCGTTGCCCGGTGGGGGAGTCCCGGCTGCACCTCAGCAAGAGCGCTGTGTCCTCCGGGCCGGCTGCCGGACAAGATCCCGGCCTCACGCACCGAGCTGGGAGCCACGGGCCACCGCTCAGCCCGGGGCCTCGCCACGGCGGCCTCGGCACAGCCCGGCCACCCCGGGGCTGGGCCCGGAGCCCTGGGGGCGCAGGAGACACGTTTGGGGGTGACGGACGCCACAGGCTGCCGCACAGCGGGACACCGGACGGGATTTAAACGAGCTCCGCGGGCGCCGGGGAGACTCCTCCGGCTCCTTCCCGCAGCCCCTCCGGTGCCTCCGGGCCCCGGGCCTGACCCCGAACGCGCCCCGCGGCCAGAGGAGAGTCGGGTGCGGGCCCGGGCCGCCGGCACCAGCTCCCGGCCCCGGTACCACCAGGCCTCAGAAGTTCCCCCC
>NW_015090802.1:586463-590929 GCF_001431845.1 Calidris pugnax | reverse complement strand
GGCCCCGCCGCCGGCCCGGAAGCGGCCGCCGAGCAGCGTCACCCGCCCGCGCCACCCGCTCCGCCAATGGCGGCGGCGCCCGCGCCACACGTGACAAAGGCGGGCGCCGCTCCCCCTACGGCGGGAGAGAGGGGTCAGGCGGGAGCGCGGCCTCGCCGGGCTCGAGCCGGGGGAGGCTCTCCCGGCCACGGCGGCCGGTGAAGCGGGGCCGCCGCGGGGGAACGGGGAGGCCCGGCACGGCCGCTCCTCGGTGGAAGGGCCGGCAGCCCCCGTTGCGGGGACGGCCCTTGGGCTCGCCCCGGCGGCAGGGCACGGCCTTCGCCCGGGCAGGCAGCCACCCGCCGAGCCCCGGGGGTCCCGACCCGCTGCCCCTCCCATCGCGCGCCACCGCGGTCCCTCCCGGGGACGGGGCCTTCGGGAGGAAGCCCGGCTGTGCGGGACAGGGCACAGCGGGGGGTGTGTGTCCGAGCGGGGCGGCCAGACGCACCCCCCGGCGGGAATCACGCTCTCGGAAGGGTTTGCGAGTGAAACAATCGCCTGTGGGGTCCGGAAGGCTCGGGTCTTCTTTTATAGTCTTGCCTTATGAGCTCCCCCCCCAGTGCTGCCTCCAGCTCTGGGGCCACCAACAGCAGAAGGACATGGACCTGTTGGAGCGGGGCCAGAGGAGGCCACGGAGATGCTGGGGGGGCTGGAGCCCCTCTGCTGGGAGGGGGGGCTGAGGGAATTGGGGGGTTCAGCCTGGAGAAGAGAAGGCTCCGGGGAGACCTTAGAGCCCCTTCCAGTCCCTCAAGGGGCTCCAGGAGAGATGGGGAGGGACTCTGGATGAGGGAGGGGAGCCCTAGGAGGAAGGGGAAGGGTTTGACCCTGAAAGAGGGGAGATGGAGCTGAGCTGTGGGGAAGAACTTGTTTGGTGTGAGGGTAGTGAGAGCCTGGCCCAGGTTGCCCCGAGAAGCTGTGGCTGCCCCATCCCTGGAGGGGTTGAAGGGCAGGTTGGAGGGGGCTTGGAGCAACCTGGTGTGGTGGGAGGTGTCCCTGCCCAGGGCAGGGGGTGGCACTGGGGGGGCTTTAGGGTCCCTTCCAACCCAAACCATTCTGTGATTCTGTGGGGTGGGCAGGGAGTTTGGCTGGTGTTGACTCACTAGTACTCTCTTCAGGGTGGGCAGAGAACAGCCTGGGTTTGTGACAATAAATGACCAAATTTCCTGTGTGGGTGTAGGTACCAGGAGGAGGTGTAGGTACCAGGAGGACCTGGGGCTTGACTCACTCAAAAGTGTTACTAGAAGACCTTGGTCCTGCAATGAACCTTGTGGGTGGTGGTGAGGCCCGAGCCCTGCAAAGGTCCTTCATATGGCGCCATTCCTCCCTTGCTTGCCCATGCACGTCCCTGTTAACACATGATGAGGTTCACTCTTTCCCCATTAACAAGCCCCAGGCCCTGCCTTTCTGCTGCACAAACTGGTGAATGGTGATGCTGAGCATCTCAGGAGCCCGACTGCTCTCCGTTTAGTGCTAAATAATTCAGTAGCAGCCGCCATGCTCTTGATTCCAGCAGGACCTGGAAACCTTCAGGGGGAGCCTGGACCTGCCTGAGCCGTGTGTGGTTATCGCAGAGGGGAGCAGGCAGCTGAGTCCTTGTCCCACCCTCCCCCATCACTTCCAGCCGAGACCATGTCATTTAAATACAGATAATGCAAGATACTTCTGGACTTCAAAAATATCTTGCCCTGCTCCAGCTCTCGAGCTCCTGAGCACATGTCCAACCCCTTGGGCATTTGCCACAAGCCAAAGGCTGGTCCAAGTCAACCGACCCATGTTGTGTTATCAGTCAGGGGACGTGCAGTCGGGGGGGGCATTGCTGTATCTGTGGCAGGACCTGTGCCTCTGACACCCCCACCAAGGCAGGGCCCTTTGTTGAGGGCCCAGCTCTCACGTGCCCCAGCTCCAGCCTTGCTCCAGGGGTTCTCCTCAAGTGCTCGGGGCACGGCAGCCCCCCTCCCGCTCCACAGCCTCCGCTCTGTGAGGGACACAGTCACTGAGCACAGGGGGAGGTGACAGCTGTGGGAGCCCAGGGCTGAGCTCTTCCAGGACTTCAGGCTGTGTCTGAGACACGTGAGGAGTCTCACTCTCCCCAGCTCCGTGCTCCTGCCTGAGGCCGCTTTGCAGGGGTGGAAGGGCTTGCACGGTGATGAGACACCTGTAGTCTAAAATTCAGGTGCTGCCCCCCCGCCAGCTTGTTCCAATCTGTCGCCGTTGACTGATCTACTGCCCAGAGGGAAAAGCAAATTAAATTGGGCCTTGAAAGAAGGAGGAGCAGGCAGGAGAAGTGCCAGAGGATATCACGAGGGTACGGACAGCCCCCGGTAAGGGATGTGTGCTGGCAGGCACGTGGCAGCAGGGCAAGCAGGATTTCATGGGGAGCCCTGGGCGCCGGCAGGGGAGGGCGGGATGGGGCTCAGTGGAGAGCCCCAGGGGCTGGGGGAGGTGGCCCAGCAGCAGCCCCCTACATGCACGCAGCTTCCGAGGCTGCAAAGCATGTGAGGAGCTGCCATGTCCAAACTGTCCATCTTCACCAGTTTCCCCTCCCCTGGGCCTGTCCTGACACCTGCCCAGTGGTGAGGAACTGGGGCTCACGGGGGACAGCGGCCACCAGAGGGGCTGGAGGGGTGTCCTACATCCTGCCAGGCTCCCAGGGACCACCTGCACCCGGCTGAGGCTGGGCCTTTCTTCCAGCACAGAAAAGCCTGGGATCAGCCACGGGGTGGCAGCTTGGGCTGTCTGACTCCTGGGATTTGTTCTGGTTTTCATTCTTCTTTCTCTTTCCTTATATTTTTATTTAAAAGGGCAAACCTTGGGACCTCCCAGCCAGATGACGGGCATGGCGAAGGCTCTGTGCCCTCCTGACTCCCCTCTGCTCCGGGGCGTTTCCAACCCCGTCCAACGCATCCCTTCAGTGGGTGTTTTCCAACACCCCAGTGTTTGCCCGGCCCCAGATTGCCCCCCAGCCCAGCACCACCTCTCCTTTGAGGGGACGTGGGCAGGACACATGGTGTCCAGTGAACACCAAACGACCTCTGTGGCTCCCTGCTCCGCGGAGGGGCAATGCCCCGGCAGATCTCTTCCAAGCAGCACAGGGCCATGGCTGGCTAGGGTGTCCCCAGGCCTGGCAGGCTGCTGGCAGAGCAGGTCACTGGTCTTCTGAGCCAGCGGGAACAAAACCCGTGCCCTGGGCGGGATCTGGCCGGGCTGCTGGAGGACATGGCCACTGCTTTTGGGCCAGTGATGGAACAGGATTCGTGGATTTTAAGTACTGTTTGTAGTGATGCCCCGCAAGAGAACGGCAGCTGAAGGTTAATTTGTGTCACTGCTCATTTCTGCCCTTCACCTGTGCTGCTGCAAGTGCAGCCTGTGTGCTCCACGCTGTCCCCTCGGCATGGCTCTGCCACGCTGGGAAGTGACCAGGGGTGACAGCAGGGTATGGTCCTTCTCCTTGATCTCCCACCTCTCTCCGTGGCAGTAACGGAGCACCCAGGCAGAGCAGCCCTGCTCCAGCTGCCCACCCCAGGGCTGGGTGAATCCCCCCCAGAAACACTCCCTCTCCCCCTTGCCTGCTCCTCTGCAGGCTGATTTCTGGCCCCAATGTCATGGTGTTCTCCAAACCGAAGACAAATCCCCCTGGGATGATGTCGGGGGGTGACACATCACCCTCCCAAGGGGGATCCCACAGGACTGGGACCTCAGTGGCTCAGGGTTGCTGATGGGAAGGAAACTGCTGATGGAAAGGACTTGCTGCCCTGGAGAGGTGTCCCTGGGACTGGTGCCTGTCCCCAGGGAAGGGCAGGAGCTCCCCATCCCTGTCCCACTGGGCTCCAGGCCCCAGGTTGGGAACAGGGCAGGTTCCTGGCTGTTCTCCACCCCGAGGAACTTTGAGGAGCTGTTTAACCTAGTCCTTTTTGGGGGCTCGCCGCCTGGGGCAGAGGCAGGGCTCAGTGCCAACCGGCTGAGCTTTCCGGCCACCGTTCCCTTTGCAGCCCGGTCCCCTGGGCCATTAGCAGAGGCTTTCAGCCAGCCTTGGGTGTCCTCGGGGCTTCTCCCTATAACCCCACTCCTGCCCTACAGGGAGCTCCACACCTGCTGGCGGGGGCCCAGAGCTGCTCCAGGAAGCCCCGCAGTGAAGCACCACCCGTGGGCCGGTGTCACCCGTGGGTGCCCCCAGCTGCGCACAGCACGGTGTCCCCTGTGTCACCGGGCTGGGAGGCGGTGACACGGGGACGCCGGGTCGCGCCGGTGCCCAGCCCCCCGGGCGCCGCCCCGAGCATCTCCGAGCATCTCCCCGCGGGGAAGGGGCCACGCGTGGGCCGCCCCCGCCGCCCTTTCGTCTATATAAGGCCGGGAGCTCCGTCCCGCCGCCCCGGCCTCGCGGCCCCGGCCCCGCCGCATTCTTCTGCCTTGTATGGGCCGAGCCGGGC
>NW_015090802.1:571691-586397 GCF_001431845.1 Calidris pugnax | reverse complement strand
GGACCGGGCGGGACGGAGCCGGACCGGGCGGGATGGAACCGGGGCCGGCCCGTTGGACCGGGCGGGACGGAGCCGGACCGGGCGGGATGGAACCGGGGCCGCCCCGTTGGACCGGGCGGGACGGAGCCGGACCGGGCGGGATGGAACCGGGGCTGCCCCGTTGGACCGGGCGGGATGGAGCCGGACCGGGCGGGAGGGACCGAGCGGGATGGAGCCGGGGCGGCCCCGTTGGACCGGGCGGGATGGAACCGGACCGCGCGGGAGGGACCGGGCGGGATGGAGTCGCGGCGGCCCCGTTGGACCGGGCGGGATGGAGCCGGACCGGGCGGGATGGAGCCGGGGCAGCTCGGGGGTGGAAGCTGCAGGACGGGAGGGGGCGGCTGCCCCGGGGGGAGCGAGGGGAACACCCCCCGGCTGCCCCGTCGCGGCCGCGGTGCTGGAGCTGGTGGCGGGCTCGGCGCTGGGGAGGGGGTGACAGCGACAGGAGAAGCCCAGGGATGTCCCCGCCAGGCACCCCTCTGCCCGGGCAGGCGGGGAGAGCCGCTCTCCGGGCCCCGGCAGGATGTCCCGCTAGGGGAGGAGAGCATCGGTCTTGAGCAAAGCTCTCCAGAGCTCCGTGCACCGACCTGGAGCTGGGACATCCCGGCTTCCCGGGACGGCAGCGCCGCAAGGACAGACCCTGCTGCCCCCGGCTTCACCCCCCTGCTGCCTTGTGAGAGCTGTTCCTGTCTGGAACATCTGCTCCTTCCCCAAGTCTTGTTGCTGATGGCCAGAGCCCAGGTCCAGATGCACGCTCCAGAGATCTCCGCAGTGTCCTGTGAGCACCTTCAGGCAATAAACTGTTCTAAGGCTGAAAAGCTTTACTTAGTTCATTTCCATCAGTCTTAAACACAGAGGAACTTTGTGCTTTGTTTAGCCTTGACCATGAAAACTTGAGGTCCTCTTGGCTTCCCTCCCTGCATGCCCTTTTGGTACAAAATGTTACGACTCTGATAAAAGCCGGGGAAGTTCTAAAACATGGATGTGTAGGAGAAGGCGGCAGCTGGAGCAGAACATTCTTTGGAGCGGAACATCCCCAAGTGTCAACAACCACCGCTGCTGACCAAAGATGGTTGGGTTTCTTCAGTTCACTTGAATTTTTTTCCTCTCGTCACTGACAGGCTCCGTGCAGCTGTAGGAGGAGTTTGTGGTCACCTCCCCCTCTGAGGCGCTGCGGCCAGATTCCCCTGCCGAGGTGAGCCCCTTAATTCTCCTGGGAAAATATCAAACCCAGTCCAGGGCATGCTGTGCCGGTGGCCCGAGGCCATGAAGACCTTCTGCCCCATGGTCCTGTTTCTCAGCCTCCTTGGGCATCAGAAGGGTGATGGGTCTGTTGTGTGGTGATGGTGGCTGTGCACCGTCTGCTCGTGGTGGCCCCAGAAGTTGCACTTTGGAAGGGTTTGCATGTGCCACACGGGCACCGTGAGGTCCTTGTCCTCGAAACTTGGTGGGAAGGAGCTAGCCCAGGAAGAGTTTGCTGAAACTTGCAGCCAAGCCCCCTGTCTGCCCATGGGCTTGGCCAGGTCTCTGGTGTGTGGTGGGAGCTGAGGACGGGGATGAACTCTCCCTCCCAGGAGTCACTGCACACTTGGCTCTGGCTCCCTGATGCTGCCCTGCTCCATCCCGTCCCCACACGAAACCTGCTCACCAGCTTCAGTGGTGGCTGTGGCTGCTCTGGGGACACAGCCTGGGGCTCGGGTTCTGCTTTCCCCTTGCCTCCAAACTCCCTTCTCTTATCTCTAATAAGTCCAAAAAGAGGAGCAGAACAGCATCCTGCCTCCCTTCCTGCCGTGCTGAGCCGGACGGGGGGCTCCTCCCGCGGCTCCCGGTGTCTCTGCCCGGCACCGCGGCTCCCCCGGCACCGCAGCCCGCGGCAGCGAGGACGGACCTGAGCAACGCCCCATCCCAAGGGCCTCCTGAGCAGGGTTGTGCTTGAGGAAAGGGATGGTTTAACAGCAAATTAGGCAGGGAGGATGAGCTGCTCCCTGCTCGCTCCTCCAGCAATCCACAACCCGGTCCGTGTGTCCCGCTGGCTCCGGGGACGGGATGTCCGCTCCTGGGCAGTCCTGGCGCTGGGAGAGGCGCCTGGCAGGAGGCAAAACTTTCGGGTGGAAGGATGCCCTGGCTGCAGTGCTGCCCTGTCTCTCCTGTGCCGGTGTGAGATGCTGCAAGGCATCACCCATGCTGGTGCTGGTGCCCCCCGGGAGAGGGGAGGGGGCTGCTGCCCGTGCTGGGCCACGGGCTGCCGTGACGTGTGGAGGTGAGGCTGACTGGGCGCTGCGGAGGGACAGCACTTGCCCCAGCTGTGTGGGAAGAGCCATTGGGCAGAGATTTAACTGCAACCCCTCCAAGGGGCCGTGGTTGACCCTGCGGGGCTGTCCTCTGGCATGGCCCAGGCTGTTTGGGTCACTCTTTCCCCACATGGAACAAGGCATCCAGCACACGCACGTTGTGCATCTCGCCGCCGGGATCTCGGGGTGGAGAGGAGCTCGCTGTGAGCAGGAGATGGTGCCCCTCTCCAGCCACGCAGGGCAGCCCCCGCCGCGCCACAGCATTCCCAGCACCTCCAGAGGTGGACTCTGCGGCTGCATGGCCAGCGTTGGAGGAGCCACCCTGGGGAAAGAAACCCTTAGCAGTGTATTCTGGGCGATCGTAGCTTCTGAATGAACGGGAACACCTCCAGGGCCTGGGGACACGAGGTGAGGGGAGCTCTCTGTCCCCTCCCGGCCTGGGCAGCCCTTCTTCGTGCCAGCCAGACCTGCCAGAAACCTGCTCAGCCGCCGGCCCAGCAGCAGCTCCCTGCTCTCCTGCTCTCCAGCTGGGACAGAGAGCTGGAGCAGCAGAGGAGAAGGTGCAGGGAAGGGACGGGCAGGAGGGAGGAGGACAGGGCTGGGACATGGCCCGCCTGCCCTGGCAGCACTGCCATGTCCCTTCGGCTGATCCCACCCTCCCCGGCGCCCTCAGGAAGTGGCGCCAGGATGGAGTCGCTCGGTTGGTTTTACCAAGGAGGAAACACATGGTGGTTTATTTTCCTGATAACGGTGGGTTCTCGCTCTTTCTCTCTAAAACAAAACTCTTTTCTTGATGAACTTGTGAACTTTTTGAGCCAGCCCTGTGGCCCCTTGGGTCTGACTCTGGCAGGGGAAGGCACAAGCCTGGAGGTGCAGGAGGGGCAGGGGGAGCGTCTCAGCAGGACTGGTGGCAGAGGGACGAGGGAACAAGGGCAGCTGGTGACAGGGAGAGTGTGGTGGTCGGATTGGTGTGTGACTTCTTGTGCCAGGCTGGCTGGGGTCACACCCCGGTGCCACCCTCCCTGGCTGTGCTGCCTGCGTGGAGCACTGGGACGGGGCTTTCAGTGGGGGTGGCAGGAGCAGGACTGGTCTCTGTGGGTTTCCTTCTTGCCAGGAAGGAAGCTGGAGTTTTAGTGGCTGCACCATTTGGATCAGCCAAATCCAGTCCAGCGTGCAGGGCACCACAGCATTCCCCAAAACGGTTCTGGGCATCGGGTTTTGGGGAATCCCAGAAAGCAGGGGCTGGAACACCAGGAGAGTGTGGTCATCAGGCCCGTGGGCAGAGCAGTGATCTCCCCTTTTGAATCGCTGTTTGCCTCACTGCAGGTCACTTCTGCCTCAGGCAAGAGGCACCTTTCCCTGCACTGACCCAAAAAAGTCTCCTCCCGAGCCCCAGCCAGCCCTGGGTCTGCTACCAGCAGGAACAGAGTCATTAGGAGATGACCAGGCTGAGCTGGACCTTGGGACCAAGCATCTCTCCAGGGCATATTTTGGATCAAACAGCAAAACCATGAGCTGTCAAAATCACACTTAATCCCCCTAACGAGAACCATCTCTCTGGAGAGGGTGCCAAGCCGCGCTTCTGCTGCTGGTCACAGCCGGGGCAGGGTAAATATTTGGATATTATTAATTCATGTGGTGAGAGCAAAACTCCTGCTTATTTCTCTAGTCTTCTGCTAATAATTCTGCTAATAACTCAGCATGTTTTGAAAGCCCAGCCCAGTGCCGTGGGGCAGCGGCAGAGGTTTTATTGCCCACTCTGGCCCGGCACAGCCCGGTTGTGCTCAGCTGAGCTGCCCCATGCTGCTGCCGGGGGCTGTCCCCGGGCTGGCAGCGCAGGCTGGTGCCTGGCAGGGCACCCAGAGGGAGAGCACGGAGCTTCACAGGGCAGCGGTGCTGGAGGAAGCAGCGGGCGGGCGATGGGGGGTGAGATCTCCTGCCCACCCAGCCCGGGGCATGGCTGGGCTCTCCCGTCCCGCTGCTTTCCTGGGCTGGCTGGTGACAAACGCCTGTCTCCTGGTGGGCACTGGGAAAGGACGGAGCATTTTGGGGATGGTGGGGTGATCTGGTGACGGGGTGCCAGCCAGGGCAGCTTGGGCAGTGCAAGGGAGGGGGCTGAGGGCAGTGATGTTTCCATCCCAGTGCCCGCAGCCACCGGGGCTCACAGGAGACTGTCTCCCAGGGACATGGAGCACGTCCCCTGCAGATGAAGGGCTTGGTCTCGGTGGGTGCTGCCAGGCTCTCTGGGGTGGTGGGATGGGAGAGGGTGGCGGGGTTGGGGGGACAGTCCCCAGCCCCCTCTGAGCTTGGCTGGGCATCACGGTGCCGGGCAGGCACTGACACCGGAGCTGGGATTTGGCAGTTACTGCTGCCCCCGGGATGTCCTTCCAGCACAGCCCAGCTAGGGGAGCCTGGGCACCGCAGCAGGGGGGGGACCTGCTGGTGGCTGCTCCAGCCCCTGCCTCTGCAACCCTTGAAAGAGGTATGGTGGGAGGGGAGGGAAGGAGCTGGAGAGAAGGTCTGGTCCAGGGAGGGCTGGCAGGAGCCAAGGGGGTGCAGGAGAAGGCTATTTGCTCCGTGCCAGCGCTGGGGTCCCGCAGGGGGGGATGATTGCCAAGGCCACGCAGCCCCCCCAGGTGCATCAGCGTTAAGGACCCAGCTGGGAAGCGGATCCTGGAGCACACCCCGGGGTGGCCGGAGCAGCAGGACACAGCTGGTGGCCCACAGCTGCCTGGTGGTGTTGCTTTGTGCTGCTTCACGCAACATGATGCGGCTCCTTAACCACTCCGTGTCCCCTGGCAGGGGGGCAGGATGCCAGGCAGCCCTGCTGCCCACCCCGGCAGGGGGCACACAGAATTCACAGGGGCAGAGCAGAATTCACTCAAAATACATTAATTTAACATTGTCCCCGCAGCTGCTCCCCATGCCCAGCGCTGAACCAGACGGGGAAACTAAGGCACCGGGCTCTGCGTGAGGGAGAAATGGCTGCATAGCAGCATGAGGGCTCTGAGCAGCGTCTCTCCTGTGGGCTCATCCCACCCCAGAGTTTCTCGCAGGGCTTTGCCGCGCTGGCAGATGGCACCATCCCTCTGCCAGCCAGGTCTTTGCTGGCATCTCGCTGAGTTACGCTGGCTGGAGTTTGAGAGAGGTCTAAGCATCCTCTTCTCAGGCAACATCAGTGGTCACTGGGGGTGCTGAGCACCCCATACAGACCTCGTTTGGGTCTCCACCACCCTTGGTGCAGGGTGTCTTAAATACCGACTGCATCCCTCAGCCTGGCACCATGAGGGGGGTGGGGGGTGACACCAAACCACCCCTCGGAGGCTGTGAAGGGGCTCAAATGCCATCTTGCTGGTGGGACTGGGCTCTCTGCTGCAGCCGGGCTCTGCTGGGTGCCCACTGGCACGGGCTGGGGGCAGGAATCCCGCTTTGAAAGACCGCATTTTCCTGCTGCAATCTTGCCTTGGTGGTGTTTGGGGACCCATGGGACATGCGTCGCCTCAGCCGTGTCCCCAAAGGTCTGCCCATCCCGCTGCTGTCCTCCTCTTTGCCCCTCTGGGCTGTTCCCTTCTCCTGGCATTCATTACCTGTAACAACAGTACCCGTCCTCAGCGCCCCGCAGTCCTGGCGTTACTCGGCTGCTTTGTCCCTGCCCCACAGGGGCTCTGCAGCCCCCCAGAGGTCCACCAGCCCCCTCTCCCCTCCACCTCGGGCCCTTCCCGTGGGCTCCCCGAGCACCGCGGTGGGGAGGGAGGCAGTGAGTGGCCCTTCAGCCTGCAGGGGTGGGAGGTGGGATGGGTGGGTGGATGGGTGGGTGGATGGATGGATGGAGAGCAGGATGGAGGGGGAAGGGAGCCCATGGTATGTGAGGAATGTGCCCGGAGCAGATAACCCCTTCCCGCTGGGTGCTGGGTGCCTGCAGAGCCCTCCCCGGGGAGGTGGCCGGGGGCTGCTGTTGTGCAGCGAAATGGAGGGTGGGCAGGGATCCCTGGGAGGGTGGGCAGGGATCCCCATCTCCCCGGGAGCCGGGCTGGGGGGTCAGGGGATGTGCAGGGAGCCCCATCACCCCCAGACTGGGGGCGGGGGACGGGGGTGCGCAGGGACCCAGGCTGGGGAGGGCCAGGGCAGCCCTGCCAGAGCAGGAGGGGATGCCTGGGGGGGGAGGTGGGCCATGGTTAAGATCTGCCCAAAATGCCAAGGCACCTGCCTCTGTGTCCCCCCCGGGACTGAGGGCAGTGGGGAGACGCTGCATGCTGGGCTTGGCATCTCCCCCTGCACCTGGGGCACAAAGGGGATGAGCAGGTTTGGGGGTTTGGTGGCCGAGGGTGCAGACAGGGAGCCCTGGGAGCCCCCAGGTACCTCTGGAAGCAGAGAGGGAGCCTGCAGCCGCGGGGACAGCCCTGTGGAAGGGGTGCCAGTGGGCACTGCCCGCTCTTGTGACTTCCCAGGGGACTCATTAGAGCCTGAGTCTTGCCTGTCCCCATGTCCCACCCTGCGACAGCCTTATCTCGCTGTTGCCAAACTGTGTGACAGTCAGGGAAACTGAGGCATGGGCCTGGAGCTGCCCGGGGCTGTGTGTCCCTGCCTCTGCTGTGTCCTCCTGGGCTCTGCCTGTCCCCAGCCCCCATGACGGTCCTGCCTGCTGCCCTGCCCCTAGGTACCACCCCAGCCGCCAAGATGTCCAGCAAACGTGCCAAAGCCAAGACCACCAAGAAGCGCCCTCAGCGCGCCACCTCCAATGTCTTTGCCATGTTCGACCAGTCGCAGATCCAGGAGTTCAAGGAAGCCTTCAACATGATCGACCAGAACCGCGACGGCTTCATTGACAAGGAGGATCTTCATGACATGCTGGCTTCCCTCGGTGAGGAGACCCTTCCCTCGTGTCTCCACGTGTCCCTCAGCCCCTCTGTCCTCAGCGCCTCCTCGGGAAGTGGGGAGAGCTGCTGGGTGACCTAGTGCCTCACACCAGCTTTGGTGGGATGCTGTTGAGATACATCCCTCCTGATTTGGGCCAGCCCAATGCTGGCTGCAAAATCAGGCCGGGGAGGTTTCTCTGGGATGGTTTGTGGATGCACCCAAGGGCAGCAGCTCAGTGTGTTGCTTTTATGGCTGTGCTCACTAGAAGAGAAGAGACCCTTGGGGTAGGAGAAGCTTTGCCCTAGGAGCAACCACCAGCAGCCATTGAGTCTTTGAGTAGTCTCACCCTGGAATACTCCCTGGGGTCACCCCCTGTGGGACAAAGCCCTCCTGCTGCTCTCAGCCTGGGTGACAGAAGAGGCCGGTCGCTGTGCTGGGGTGATACCTCAGCCGGTTGAGACTTGCAGGTCTGGCCGTGTTCCCCACCCAGAGCCCATTCTCCTTCGCTGCAGGCCATGGCTCCCACCTCCTGCCCCCCGCGGTACCCCCACGGCGCTTTGGAAGGGCTGTCAATGATTGACCTGGCAGCCAAACCTGTTCTGGAGGTCCTGCCCGGCGCGGGAGGGACCTCCCCCCTTCCCAGAGCCAGAGCTCTGGGAGCAGAGAGGAGCCTGGTGTTGGGGGCACATGGACCTCAGCAGAGGATGTTAAACCATCCCTGGTGCAGCCATGGTAGGAGCAGTGCCAGGGACCATCAGCAGCATGAGGCCCATGTGGGGACGCTGCTGCCCCTCTCCTCGGGTGGTGCTGGGTGTCACTGGCTGGGGAACAGGGAAAAACCATAGTTTAGTTCCTGGGAACCCCCAGATGAATTCCTGCATCTCTCGAGGCTGAGCCTGGCAGAGCTTGGTTCCAGGAGGCCCCAGTGTGGGTTCAAGCATGGGAAGAGATGCCAAGGGGGGAGCAGCGGGCACTGCTGAAGCCCCTGCCCTTGTTCATGGGGTGGGTGAATGTGGGCCAACAAATTAATTTGCAATGAAAAAGCCCAGCCAGCTGGGTGCAGGGGCTGGCCTCGGGGCTGGATGCTGGGGGGGGACAGGGCACCCACACCCCAGCCTGTGTCTGGCAGGGAAGAACCCCACCGATGAGTACCTGGAGGGCATGATGAGCGAGGCGCCGGGGCCCATCAACTTCACCATGTTCCTCACCATGTTTGGGGAGAAGCTGAACGGCACCGACCCGGAGGACGTCATCCGCAACGCCTTCGCCTGCTTCGACGAGGAGGCATCAGGTACGGGCACTGCCCACAGCCCCGTGCTGCCAGCCCCAGCACCTTCCCCTCGGGCACGCAGGGCTGGGGCCAAATCCCTGGGGACAGTCCCCAAGCAGCTCCAGAGTGGGAGAGCTACTGGAGAGGCGGGGAAGGTCCTGCTGCTCAGCCCTCCCACAGTGTCCCCTGCTAATGCCACCCTCTGCTGTCCCCGCAGGCTTCATCCACGAGGACCATCTGCGTGAGCTGCTGACCACCATGGGGGACAGGTTCACCGATGAGGAGGTGGATGAGATGTACCGGGAGGCGCCCATCGACAAGAAGGGCAACTTCAACTACGTGGAGTTCACCCGCATCCTGAAGCACGGGGCCAAGGACAAGGACGATTAGAGCCCGGGGCCGCTCAGCCCCTTGACCTCCTCCTGTGCACACCCCCAGCCCCTCGGCCCCCCTTGCTGCCCCACAGCAGGCTCCCCCCCATGGGAAACGCCTCCCAGGACCAGCCCCCCACATCGGGTCACGCTTGGAGGGGAAGCGCTCCCGTCACTACGCTGCTGTGTGCCCCTACATCAGCCCCAGATCTCCCCTCCATTGCCTCTCCCGCCCACAGGCTCCCCCCACCGGGACCCCCAGCCTGGCTGTGACCCCCCCCCCAGGCAGCCATTGACGCCTCAAAGCCACCACCCTGCGGCTGGTCCCTGGGGCTGGGGTGAGCATCCCAGGTGGGCGCTGGCCTGTGGGCATTTCTGGCTGGCTCGAGCCCCAGCCATCCCCGTCTTGGGGCCGTAGCACAGAGAGAAAGCGCCTCTCCCCTCTCCTCCCACACTCCCTTCATGAAAGAAAACCCACTTTGTTTCCTTCTCCCTGGCTGTTTTATGGCTTTAGAGCCTGTGATGTGAGGGATTCGGGATGCCGACGCGGCGTATAAAACCTGACGGGTGTGATACAGAGGTGTCCTGTGTATGGCTCCCTCATGGACTGCCTGGTGGCTTTGGGAGACAGATTTGGGCACCACATCTCCTCACATCACTACCACTGCCAGCCAGGTCCCCTTCCAGTGGGGCAGCCTGGTTTTGAAGCCAAATCACTCCCAGCCTGGGTAAAATCAGCTTGAGCATCATTTTCCTCCTTTGCTGATGGGATGAGGGTCGCTCTGCTCTGCTCCCGTGTCGGGGTGGGCACATGGGTGGGCTGAGAAGCGCTGGGCAAGGTGCTGGCCACAGTCCCCCATCAGCTGGCTGGGGGTCCCAGGGGTTTGGCCAGCCTTTTGTGTCACCTCGAGTGAGCAGGGGTGGGGGGGTAAGAGACAGGGAGGGTCAGAAATGGGGAGGGGGGTTGTCCCCTTGGTTTGGTTGTTTACCACCGCCCTGAGAAGGGTGTGGGAGCGCGGGGGGCTCCTGCCTTGCAAAGCTGCTGTCTCAAGAGCTGCTCGAGGGCAGCCCATCTCCCTGCCCTGAAATGATGAGTTTCCTGAATTTCTTTATTTAAAATGGGGGAAGTGTGATGACACACCCACAGAACCTGGTGAGGGGACAGTGCATGTTGGAGACCCTCCCAGCTCTCTGGGAAAGCTTGGATGGGGTCTGCAGGAGCTCCGTGGGTGCGTCCTGGTGGGATCAGTGGGGTCAGCAGCCCTGTCCGTGCTCAGAAACCTGCCAGGCCCCAGGAGATGCTCTCATCTGGGAGATGACCCACAGTTGAAAAACTTCTCGGTTCCCGGTGCTTCTGTTTTCCAGGCACTGCCGGCACAAGGGAAGATGAACTGAATTATCAGGGACACAAAGGCTGCAGACGTGCTCTCCCGGGAGCTCCCCAGGGTCATGGCTTGGGCTCTGCAGCAACAGCCCCAAACCAGCCCCTCTCCAGCCTTGCAGATACCAAGCTCCTTCCCCAGTTCCCTGCTGTGCCAGAGAAAAACCTACAGTTCTCCCACTTCCAGAGCCAAGCCCCAGGTCTGAAGATTGCTGGAGGGCAGGATGCTTTTTAAAACACTCCCTTCACGGGGGCACACACCAAAGTGAACATCTCGAAGATGTCACTGGGGCAGATGGGCTGATGCTGGAGATAAACCGAGTGGTGTGGGAAAGGGCCTCCAGCTTCTGCAAGGTCTTTGCCACGCTGTGGTTAAACTGTCTTCTGGAGGTGGCTGCATCCAGGAGCGAAGTTCAGCCCCACTGATCCTAAAGGATCAGCCTGTGTGACCAGCCCAGGTTCTCCCAGTGCTGGGAGCAGGATGGACTTGGTGGCTGGCCACCACCAGCACTGCTGGCCCCGAGCAGAGAGCTGCCAGAGGCTCTGGCGTGGGGCTTTCAGAAGCACTGTCTCACGCAGCTACTAAAGCTGCTGTGTCTGAGCTGCCCCCTTCACCGGCACGGCCGTGGTTACACCACAAGGACCCTCAGGAGAGGGAATCCTTCAACCCCGGTACCAGCAAAGTAGCGGACCCTGGGGTTCATATGGGAAGGGTAAATATGGTCCTTGCGAAAGGGAGTCCTGCCTCCTCCACCTCCTGGGGCTTGTGGCAGGTGGATGGAGAAGTTGTTTGGGTGACAAAGATGGGGCTGTCTTGCAGGACTTCGGAGGCTGAGTGTAAAGCACCGAAATGCAGGTGAGTTGATGGAAAGTGAAGCACAAGGGGAAGATCAACCCTAACTTCATGGGCGAGACAACGAGCTCCAAGTGCCCCGAGACAGCCCCAGGGAAAGGTCAGCGGCCGTTAAAATCAAGAAAAAAAGGAGAGAGAAAATCACATGCTAGGAATTACTAGGGAAAGAAAGGAGCTTAAGAGAGAGACCACTGTTCAGCCATTGCCTACGCCCTTTTATCATGCTTGAATGTAAAAAAGAGGTAGAGCCAGAGAGGAAGCACCCTGAGAAGTGCAGCTGGGGGTCTGGCAGCACCGACCAGCCTCCACCCGAGGGGACCCCAGGCCAGCTGAACTCACTGGCCAGACGAGGGGACGTAGAAAGCGGGGGGCAGCGTGGGGATGTTGGTGCCTCCCACCCCTCCTTGGGCTGCCCACGGGTACCACTGGTCATGCAGGAGCCACGTCTGGCTCAGAGCATCTGTGCCAGGAGCATCTCTCCCATGGGCTCTGTTCTCACCCTCTTCCAGCACCTGCTTCTGGCCAAGGAGGGAGATGGGACCACAGGAGATGTGCCATTTGGTCCAGCAGCGCTCAGAGCCCTTTCTACGCTTCGGTATTTTTTCTTCAGTCCTGATACTAAACCCCTTCCCCTGGTTTTACTCAGCTGTTGGCTTCTTGGCTTTTCCAGCAGTGCAGTGGCTGGAGGGCAGCCTTTCCCATCACTTCAGCTCATATTGTCCATCAGCTGATGTTCTTTGGAGGCTCCTGGTGCCACCAACACAAGCAGATGAGACAGTTCTCCTGTGCTGCCAACTGTGTGTGCCCCAAAAACACTTCACCCACTTTGGTCAACCACTTCATCCAAAGAGGGAGAAAGAGACATCAGCAACCCCCCAAATTATTTGGGCCCATGTGAACTTCATGAAGTTGGGATTGGGGCAACCCCCAGTACCAGCACAGCCTGGGGGACAGCAGACAAATTGGATGTGAGCCGGCAACGTGCACTCGGAGCCCAGAAAGCCCCCCACATCCTGGGCTGCATCCCCAGCAGCGTGGCCAGCAGGGCGACCTGACCTGACTTAGTCATTTCAAAAGTATTAAATGGCACCAAAATAAAACTACACATTTGATTTCAGAAGTGTTTGCTTGGGGCAAGAAGGCACCAAGTTAAGAAAATAACTGTCCTTTTGAGTCAATCTCAAAGAGCTGCCTGCAGTGGAGGTGTGCCTCCTGATGTTCAGAGGGACCCTCCTGTGTGTCGGTGTGTGCCCATGGCCTCTGGTCCTGTCCCTGGGCACCACTGGGAAGAACCTGGCTCCATCCTCTCAGCACCTTCTCTGCAGGTATTGATGGGCTCTGCTCTGCCCCAGGCTGACCAGCCCCAGCTCCCTCAGCCTCCCCTCGTAGCAGAGATGCTCCGGTCCCTTCATCCCCTCCGTGGCCCTTCACTGGACTTTCTCCCCTCTGTCCCTGTCTCTCTTGTCCTGGGGAGCGCAGCGCTGGACCCAGCACTGCAGGGGTGGCCTCAGCAGTGCTGGGCAGAGGGGAAGGATCCCCTCCCTCCCCTGCTGTGACACTGCTCCTGAGGCAGCCCAGGACACTGTTTGCTGCCTTTGCCTGCTCATGGTCAAGCCAGTGTCCCAGTGCCTTTTCTGCCAAGCTGCTTCTATCCAGGCAGCCCCTCCCCAGGGGCAGGACTTTCTACTTCTTGTTGAACTTCTTGAGGTTCCTGGTGGCCCATTTCTCCAGCTCTTGTTCCTGCCCATGTATGTAACCCAGCCCAGGAGCAGCCCTGGGTGGCAGCTCTTGTTGTGTCACCTCTCCCCATGGCAGAGCCTGGACAAGAGGTATCCACGTGGCCCAGGGAGGCTTCCTCCAAACCCCCACCCAAGAGTGTCATTCTCCAGCCCTGTGAGCTCCATCCTGATGCCCCCGGAGCACCACGGCTCCACTAATGACCCAGGTTACGGGATCACCAGAGAGACAAAGGACATGGCAGTGCCCACCGAGGGAGGGATGGGCAGAGCTGCCCCAGGGGAGGGGGCAGGAGGAGATGGAGGGGCCGCAGTGTGGGGCTGTGGTGGTGCTGGAGCTGTGTGGGGCTGGAGGTGGTGACGCAGGTCAGTGGGGCTGAGCCCCACACCATGGGGCTGTGGCACCGAGTGGGACACCGGGTGCTCTTGTGGGGTAGCTTGTTCCCAGTGGGTGCCCAGCTGGGCTTGGCCAGCCCTCACCAACACTCTGACCTCGGTCTCCTCAGCGAGCAGGCGGCCATCGATTTTAAACCTTTAACCCTGCCTTTAAGGCCCCGCGGGAGAAGGGTGAAGGAGAACCCAAGCCCCAGCTCCCACCCCCTCCCTGAGCCGGGGCAGGACAGACCCAGCTATCATTTCCCTCCTAATTAACACCACCACGACTCCAGCCGACTCCAGCCCGAGCAAAGGCAGGCTGTTCACCAGTAAAAAAGCCCTGTTCACCCCACTCCCCGGACCAGCCCTACTGGTGGAACCCCATCCTGCGGGGACTCTGGTGGCCCTGAGCGGGGAGCAGGACCTCCCGCTGCTGGAGAGCCAGAGCCGGGCTCAAGGGCAGGGCTGCAGCCGACCACAAATCCGATTTTCCTTGCCAAAAATCCAGATTTAAAATATCAGAGAGGTGACAAAGTGTGGAGAGAGTCCTGCCTGGGACGGGGCGGGGGTGGGGGCGAGGGTGGGGGGACAGAGACAGGCTGCCTGGGGTTTCCATTTGGGCTCTTGCTGGCTTTTGTTTTTCAAATTGCTGAAGTTTAATAGTATTATCATGTCAATGGGTCCGGGCTGAGGCTCTGGGGTGGCTGCGGGGACTCAGCCCGGACAAGGCCTTCGCCAGAGCCGGCGGGGACATGGCCCCCCCCAGCCCCTGCCCCGGCCCCTGGTCCCACAGGGCTCCAGCGCCCGGTGCCTGCTCCAGCCTGGGATTGCCCAGGGATTTTTGGCTGCCCCGATGCTGTCCCCGGGCACCCGGTGGGGTTTTTCCAAAGCTGCTCCCCTGCTGCTGGGGGTATCCACGGTGCGGGGAGCGCGGGGGGGGCTGGTGGCCCAGCCCTGGGCAGGTTTGTGAGCCCAGGGACCATTTCCCGGGGGTCTCAGTCAGAAAACTCATGCGGCTGTTTTCAAAGGATGAAAAAGCAGACTGCTGGGAGGGAGGGTCCTGCCTGGAGCCAGAGACTGACCTTAGACCCCAGGGGGCACCTGGGGGGCTCTGCGGTGTCACCTCCAGGGACAGGCTGGGCAGGGAGCGGAGTGGGTAGGACGGGCAGGATGTTCACGGGCAGGAGCTGGGGCAGGAGATGCCCCGTGCGCTGATACGAACCTGCAGCAGATGGGATTTGTACCCAGGGCCCCCCACACCTCCCCTGTGGGTCTCCAGCCCTTGTGGTGCTTCATGAGCAGAGCATTGGCAATTTGGGGGCACCCGGCTCAGGATGGTGAAGATTTACCAGCAACTAAACAAACGCTTTAAGGAATTCTCGGGGGTTTTTTTGCTATTTAATCCTCTATCATACCCTGCCCTCCGCTTTGCAGGGACTGAAAACCTGCCATAAAGGAAGGGGTTTTGCAGCCTTTCTCAGTACCCCACCAGAGACCCATCTTCTCCCCTGCAAGCAGTGGGGGGGGGAGGCC
>NW_015090802.1:559516-566405 GCF_001431845.1 Calidris pugnax | reverse complement strand
GTGTGATACAGAGGTGTCCTGTGTATGGCTCCCTCATGGACTGCCTGGTGGCTTTGGGAGACAGATTTGGGCACCACATCTCCTCACATCACTACCACTGCCAGCCAGGTCCCCTTCCAGTGGGGCAGCCTGGTTTTGAAGCCAAATCACTCCCAGCCTGGGTAAAATCAGCTTGAGCATCATTTTCCTCCTTTGCTGATGGGATGAGGGTCGCTCTGCTCTGCTCCCGTGTCGGGGTGGGCACATGGGTGGGCTGAGAAGCGCTGGGCAAGGTGCTGGCCACAGTCCCCCATCAGCTGGCTGGGGGTCCCAGGGGTTTGGCCAGCCTTTTGTGTCACCTCGAGTGAGCAGGGGTGGGGGGGTAAGAGACAGGGAGGGTCAGAAATGGGGAGGGGGGTTGTCCCCTTGGTTTGGTTGTTTACCACCGCCCTGAGAAGGGTGTGGGAGCGCGGGGGGCTCCTGCCTTGCAAAGCTGCTGTCTCAAGAGCTGCTCGAGGGCAGCCCATCTCCCTGCCCTGAAATGATGAGTTTCCTGAATTTCTTTATTTAAAATGGGGGAAGTGTGATGACACACCCACAGAACCTGGTGAGGGGACAGTGCATGTTGGAGACCCTCCCAGCTCTCTGGGAAAGCTTGGATGGGGTCTGCAGGAGCTCCGTGGGTGCGTCCTGGTGGGATCAGTGGGGTCAGCAGCCCTGTCCGTGCTCAGAAACCTGCCAGGCCCCAGGAGATGCTCTCATCTGGGAGATGACCCACAGTTGAAAAACTTCTCGGTTCCCGGTGCTTCTGTTTTCCAGGCACTGCCGGCACAAGGGAAGATGAACTGAATTATCAGGGACACAAAGGCTGCAGACGTGCTCTCCCGGGAGCTCCCCAGGGTCATGGCTTGGGCTCTGCAGCAACAGCCCCAAACCAGCCCCTCTCCAGCCTTGCAGATACCAAGCTCCTTCCCCAGTTCCCTGCTGTGCCAGAGAAAAACCTACAGTTCTCCCACTTCCAGAGCCAAGCCCCAGGTCTGAAGATTGCTGGAGGGCAGGATGCTTTTTAAAACACTCCCTTCACGGGGGCACACACCAAAGTGAACATCTCGAAGATGTCACTGGGGCAGATGGGCTGATGCTGGAGATAAACCGAGTGGTGTGGGAAAGGGCCTCCAGCTTCTGCAAGGTCTTTGCCACGCTGTGGTTAAACTGTCTTCTGGAGGTGGCTGCATCCAGGAGCGAAGTTCAGCCCCACTGATCCTAAAGGATCAGCCTGTGTGACCAGCCCAGGTTCTCCCAGTGCTGGGAGCAGGATGGACTTGGTGGCTGGCCACCACCAGCACTGCTGGCCCCGAGCAGAGAGCTGCCAGAGGCTCTGGCGTGGGGCTTTCAGAAGCACTGTCTCACGCAGCTACTAAAGCTGCTGTGTCTGAGCTGCCCCCTTCACCGGCACGGCCGTGGTTACACCACAAGGACCCTCAGGAGAGGGAATCCTTCAACCCCGGTACCAGCAAAGTAGCGGACCCTGGGGTTCATATGGGAAGGGTAAATATGGTCCTTGCGAAAGGGAGTCCTGCCTCCTCCACCTCCTGGGGCTTGTGGCAGGTGGATGGAGAAGTTGTTTGGGTGACAAAGATGGGGCTGTCTTGCAGGACTTCGGAGGCTGAGTGTAAAGCACCGAAATGCAGGTGAGTTGATGGAAAGTGAAGCACAAGGGGAAGATCAACCCTAACTTCATGGGCGAGACAACGAGCTCCAAGTGCCCCGAGACAGCCCCAGGGAAAGGTCAGCGGCCGTTAAAATCAAGAAAAAAAGGAGAGAGAAAATCACATGCTAGGAATTACTAGGGAAAGAAAGGAGCTTAAGAGAGAGACCACTGTTCAGCCATTGCCTACGCCCTTTTATCATGCTTGAATGTAAAAAAGAGGTAGAGCCAGAGAGGAAGCACCCTGAGAAGTGCAGCTGGGGGTCTGGCAGCACCGACCAGCCGAGGGGACCCCAGGCCAGCTGAACTCACTGGCCAGACGAGGGGACGTAGAAAGCGGGGGGCAGCGTGGGGATGTTGGTGCCTCCCACCCCTCCTTGGGCTGCCCACGGGTACCACTGGTCATGCAGGAGCCACGTCTGGCTCAGAGCATCTGTGCCAGGAGCATCTCTCCCATGGGCTCTGTTCTCACCCTCTTCCAGCACCTGCTTCTGGCCAAGGAGGGAGATGGGACCACAGGAGATGTGCCATTTGGTCCAGCAGCGCTCAGAGCCCTTTCTACGCTTCGGTATTTTTTCTTCAGTCCTGATACTAAACCCCTTCCCCTGGTTTTACTCAGCTGTTGGCTTCTTGGCTTTTCCAGCAGTGCAGTGGCTGGAGGGCAGCCTTTCCCATCACTTCAGCTCATATTGTCCATCAGCTGATGTTCTTTGGAGGCTCCTGGTGCCACCAACACAAGCAGATGAGACAGTTCTCCTGTGCTGCCAACTGTGTGTGCCCCAAAAACACTTCACCCACTTTGGTCAACCACTTCATCCAAAGAGGGAGAAAGAGACATCAGCAACCCCCCAAATTATTTGGGCCCATGTGAACTTCATGAAGTTGGGATTGGGGCAACCCCCAGTACCAGCACAGCCTGGGGGACAGCAGACAAATTGGATGTGAGCCGGCAACGTGCACTCGGAGCCCAGAAAGCCCCCCACATCCTGGGCTGCATCCCCAGCAGCGTGGCCAGCAGGGCGACCTGACCTGACTTAGTCATTTCAAAAGTATTAAATGGCACCAAAATAAAACTACACATTTGATTTCAGAAGTGTTTGCTTGGGGCAAGAAGGCACCAAGTTAAGAAAATAACTGTCCTTTTGAGTCAATCTCAAAGAGCTGCCTGCAGTGGAGGTGTGCCTCCTGATGTTCAGAGGGACCCTCCTGTGTGTCGGTGTGTGCCCATGGCCTCTGGTCCTGTCCCTGGGCACCACTGGGAAGAACCTGGCTCCATCCTCTCAGCACCTTCTCTGCAGGTATTGATGGGCTCTGCTCTGCCCCAGGCTGACCAGCCCCAGCTCCCTCAGCCTCCCCTCGTAGCAGAGATGCTCCGGTCCCTTCATCCCCTCCGTGGCCCTTCACTGGACTTTCTCCCCTCTGTCCCTGTCTCTCTCGTCCTGGGGAGCGCAGCGCTGGACCCAGCACTGCAGGGGTGGCCTCAGCAGTGCTGGGCAGAGGGGAAGGATCCCCTCCCTCCCCTGCTGTGACACTGCTCCTGAGGCAGCCCAGGACACTGTTTGCTGCCTTTGCCTGCTCATGGTCAAGCCAGTGTCCCAGTGCCTTTTCTGCCAAGCTGCTTCTATCCAGGCAGCCCCTCCCCAGGGGCAGGACTTTCTACTTCTTGTTGAACTTCTTGAGGTTCCTGGTGGCCCATTTCTCCAGCTCTTGTTCCTGCCCATGTATGTAACCCAGCCCAGGAGCAGCCCTGGGTGGCAGCTCTTGTTGTGTCACCTCTCCCCATGGCAGAGCCTGGACAAGAGGTATCCACGTGGCCCAGGGAGGCTTCCTCCAAACCCCCACCCAAGAGTGTCATTCTCCAGCCCTGTGAGCTCCATCCTGATGCCCCCGGAGCACCACGGCTCCACTAATGACCCAGGTTACGGGATCACCAGAGAGACAAAGGACATGGCAGTGCCCACCGAGGGAGGGATGGGCAGAGCTGCCCCAGGGGAGGGGGCAGGAGGAGATGGAGGGGCCGCAGTGTGGGGCTGTGGTGGTGCTGGAGCTGTGTGGGGCTGGAGGTGGTGACGCAGGTCAGTGGGGCTGAGCCCCACACCATGGGGCTGTGGCACCGAGTGGGACACCGGGTGCTCTTGTGGGGTAGCTTGTTCCCAGTGGGTGCCCAGCTGGGCTTGGCCAGCCCTCACCAACACTCTGACCTCGGTCTCCTCAGCGAGCAGGCGGCCATCGATTTTAAACCTTTAACCCTGCCTTTAAGGCCCCGCGGGAGAAGGGTGAAGGAGAACCCAAGCCCCAGCTCCCACCCCCTCCCTGAGCCGGGGCAGGACAGACCCAGCTATCATTTCCCTCCTAATTAACACCACCACGACTCCAGCCGACTCCAGCCCGAGCAAAGGCAGGCTGTTCACCAGTAAAAAAGCCCTGTTCACCCCACTCCCCGGACCAGCCCTACTGGTGGAACCCCATCCTGCGGGGACTCTGGTGGCCCTGAGCGGGGAGCAGGACCTCCCGCTGCTGGAGAGCCAGAGCCGGGCTCAAGGGCAGGGCTGCAGCCGACCACAAATCCGATTTTCCTTGCCAAAAATCCAGATTTAAAATATCAGAGAGGTGACAAAGTGTGGAGAGAGTCCTGCCTGGGACGGGGCGGGGGTGGGGGCGAGGGTGGGGGGACAGAGACAGGCTGCCTGGGGTTTCCATTTGGGCTCTTGCTGGCTTTTGTTTTTCAAATTGCTGAAGTTTAATAGTATTATCATGTCAATGGGTCCGGGCTGAGGCTCTGGGGTGGCTGCGGGGACTCAGCCCGGACAAGGCCTTCGCCAGAGCCGGCGGGGACATGGCCCCCCCCAGCCCCTGCCCCGGCCCCTGGTCCCACAGGGCTCCAGCGCCCGGTGCCTGCTCCAGCCTGGGATTGCCCAGGGATTTTTGGCTGCCCCGATGCTGTCCCCGGGCACCCGGTGGGGTTTTTCCAAAGCTGCTCCCCTGCTGCTGGGGGTATCCACGGTGCGGGGAGCGCGGGGGGGGCTGGTGGCCCAGCCCTGGGCAGGTTTGTGAGCCCAGGGACCATTTCCCGGGGGTCTCAGTCAGAAAACTCATGCGGCTGTTTTCAAAGGATGAAAAAGCAGACTGCTGGGAGGGAGGGTCCTGCCTGGAGCCAGAGACTGACCTTAGACCCCAGGGGGCACCTGGGGGGCTCTGCGGTGTCACCTCCAGGGACAGGCTGGGCAGGGAGCGGAGTGGGTAGGACGGGCAGGATGTTCACGGGCAGGAGCTGGGGCAGGAGATGCCCCGTGCGCTGATACGAACCTGCAGCAGATGGGATTTGTACCCAGGGCCCCCCACACCTCCCCTGTGGGTCTCCAGCCCTTGTGGTGCTTCATGAGCAGAGCATTGGCAATTTGGGGGCACCCGGCTCAGGATGGTGAAGATTTACCAGCAACTAAACAAACGCTTTAAGGAATTCTCGGGGGTTTTTTTGCTATTTAATCCTCTATCATACCCTGCCCTCCGCTTTGCAGGGACTGAAAACCTGCCATAAAGGAAGGGGTTTTGCAGCCTTTCTCAGTACCCCACCAGAGACCCATCTTCTCCCCTGCAAGCAGTGGGGGGGGGAGCCACAAAGGTGCTGGAGCCTGGGGCGAGGGGAGAGCTGCAAACAAGCCCCATGTGGATAAAGATGGGCAGGGGCTGGCAGTGGGGACAGGAGCTGCTGGGGTGGGTGTGGGTGGCAGCCCCAGGGACATCAGATCACCCCGGGGCACCACCCGTGCTTCATTTGGTGGCTTTTTAACTTGGGAAATGGGACATCAGAAGCTCAGCACGTCACTGCTCCCGGGAAAGTAGGAGGAGTTTCAAAGCAAAGGTGGTGACTGAGGAGGCACCAGGTGGGACCTTTGCCGTGTCCATCCCCAACGGGCTGGGAGAGGTCTTTGGAGGCCTCACCAAGCTGCCACTGCCCTCCCTCTCCGCAGCAGCGGCAGAGCCCAAGGTGACCTTCTGAGTTTTGGAGACCAAATCGCTCTGATTACGCGCAAACTCGCTGCTGGTCCAGGATGGGGCTCCTGCGGGACTTCCCCACCACATGCTCCGTGATCTTTTGTGACGTTGGGCTGGGTCACACACACCTTCACCGGATGCTCAGGACAGGCAGGTGAGCAGCACCGAGCCCAGAAGGGGACGGGCCCAACATGTCCACCCTGGGGTGGTGCCCTTCGTCGGTGGGAACCACAGAGAGAAAGAGCTTCTCGGAGCATCCCGTGGGTTGGGCACCCTCTGCGCTGTGTGGACAACCACAGACTGACCCTTCCAGCTCCTGCTGGAGAAGGTGCTGCCATGGGAAGCCAAGATGTCTGGTGGCCAGCACAGAGGGGTGCCAGCAGAGACCTCCCCTCTTGGAATGTCCCCTCTGGGATGTCCCATCTCCCCTCCTGGGGATGTCCATGCTCATCCTTGCCAAGCCAAGCCCAGCACGTGTGTGCATCCCCCCAGGGACCTGTGTGCTGGTGGGACACAGCACCTCCCGGGTGACCATGTCCTGCTCCAGCTTTGTCCCCACAGGGCTTGTTGGCGTTCGATGGCCCCCTGTGCAGGAGCCGGCCCTGGGGCAGACACCAGCAGCCCCCCGGTGCTCGGTGACAGGACTCAGCTGGAACACGGCTGGGGGGAAGGAGTTTGTGCGGTTGGTGCCTTGTGAGGGTGTCCCCGGGGGGGTGTCCCTGTGCCAGTGTCTCTGTGCAGGCATCCCTGGGTGGGTGCCCCTGGGTGGGAGCTCCTCTTCAGGTGTCCCTGCACAGGTGCCCCAGGTGGGTGCCCCTCTCCATGTGTCCCTGTGCGGGTGTCCCTGTGCGGGTGCCCCAGCGGGGGTGTCCCAGGTTGGGAGCTGCTGTTCAGGTTCTCCTTGCACAGGTGTCCCTGTCTGGGTGTCCCTGTGTGGGTGTCCCCACGTGGGTGCCCCAGTCCAGGTGTCCCCGTGTGGGTGCCCCAGTGCGGGTGTCCCCGTGTGGGTGCCGGGGTGCATCCCCGCGCAGGAGGGTTGCATCCTTATTTCTGCCGCCCCAATCCCCCCCCCGCGGGTCACCGTCTTCGGGAGGGGGGTCCGAGCCCCCGTCCCCTCCAGGCGGGGGTGTCCCGCCGCCGCGGGGTCCCGGTGTCGGGGCTCGGCGGGGCGGGGGCGGGGGTGCCCGCTGCCCGGTGCGGCGGCGG
>NW_015090802.1:554094-558709 GCF_001431845.1 Calidris pugnax | reverse complement strand
TACAATATAACATCCACTAGAGTTTTCTGGAAGAAAAAGACAACTCACATATTAAAAATCACAAATAATTTGGTAAACTAATATAATCAAGAGATTATGGAACAGACAGATAAATGCAGTGTGAACAGTTTTGCAATTTTTAACATTTAGAATTATGGCTTTTGTTGTACTTAGTTTGCTAGAAGGCATTTCCATGAGGAACATGCTCACTGAAATCAAGTCCTGCACCAATATTAACAAAAAACCAAAAAAACCCCCCCCCCAAAAAAAAAATAAACCAGCTTGATTCCGTTTCCCCCGCTGCGAGCGCCCCCCCCGCAGCGCTGCAGGGGCCGTGCCGGCAGAGCCCGGTGCCGCGGGGGGGCTCTCGTCCCCACCGGTGCCCGTGGGTTCTCCTCCCCACGGGGGGGCCTCTATGGAGGCGGTGTGTGGGGTGGGGGTGTGTGTGTGTGTGGCTGCGTGTGCCCCCCCCCGGCAGGACCCCGGCTGATGCCCGCTCTCTCTCCCCCCTTGCCAGGCTCTAACCAGGAGAGGTGCGGGGGCAGCTCCACCATGTCCGATAGCGACCCCGGGGAGGACGACAGCGCCACATCCCCCGAGCCCTCGCAGCCCAACAAGCGGAAGAGAAGGGGCAACCTCCCCAAGGAGTCGGTGAAGATCCTGCGGGACTGGCTGTACGAGCACCGCTTCAATGCCTACCCCTCCGAGCAGGAGAAGCTCAGCCTCTCGGGGCAGACCAGCCTCTCCGTGCTACAGGTAGGCGCTGGTGTCCCCCCCCGATGCACTGGGGACACTGGTGAGTCCTCTGCCATGGTGCTTGGGACCCGGGAGCCTCACTGAAGATCCCAAAGGACTGGGCAGGCTGGAACCGCTTGGCTCTGGAGGGCAGCGAGGAGGCGGGGGGGCAGTGGGGGTCCAGAGCCCCTGCACGGGAGAGGTCTGACCCCGGCCCACCCCCGTGACAGTGCTGGAGCAGAGACTTCTGGCTGGCCAGAGGGTGGAGGGACTGGGATGGGGACACACCAAGCAATGTCCCGCCACAGGTGGGAGGGTTTGAGGGGGTGCTGCTTTACCCTGTTCCCCTGCACACCCCAGCAAGGGGGTCAGAGCTGCCACCCCCCCACCGTGCGAGGCTGGGCAGGGGACAACCCTCCGAGGAGAGGGGCTGGACTTTGACCCCAGGTGGGCCATGAAGGTCCCTCCCAACCCAAACCATTCTATGATCTGCAGCACTGTGTGCTGGCCCCCAGCTGGCCCCAGTTGCCCCAGTTGCATTAAGGGGAGCCCAGCCCAGGGCTGTGGGCTGATGTTCTCCCTGGCTGGGGGGGCCCAGCTGGGAGCCCTGGCTGGCGGGGGGGCGAGGAACACTTTTCCTTCCAGCTTTGGCTTTGTCCCTGCCTGCTGTCACGGTGCCAGGGACATCCTGCCCGTCCCTTTGACCCCACGCTGGTGGCCCTGGGAGGGCTGGAGCTGCAGTGCTGGGGGGAGCAGCGGGGGGCTGGGGGCTGTGGGAGGCTTGTCCTGCACTGGGGCTGGCATGGTGGTGCCCAGCATGTGGGGGTTACCCCAGGGCTCATGGCAGTGTGACCAGCAGGTGCCCAGATCTCGGTGCCCTGAGCCCCTGGCTGGCCGTGGGCTGGTGTCCAGGTGTCACCTTGCCAGCCCCATGGGACCCCTGTGGCCAGCGTGTCCTGGTGAGGAGGCAGCCCCCTCTGCTCCCCAGGTGGGGGGTCCCAGCCCGGTGCTGTGTGTGTCTGTCAGTGTGAGGTGACACAACGGGGTGCCGCAGGGACGGCTCCAAGGGACAGGAGAAGCCTCTGGGGTGTAGGTGTGGGACACCCCGGAGCGGCTGTGGGGTCCATCCATCGACGCCAATCCCACCCCTCCAGGAGCCTCTGGAGCTGCAGCCTCTGGCCGAAGCCCCCGGCTGTTCATTTGTGCCTCCCCCTGCCTGCTCCGGTGTCCCGGGGAGCAGGGGGGCTCCAGGGGGGCCGGGAAGCTGCCTGTCCCCATCACAGAGAGCCGGGGGGCAGGAAGCGCTGCCCACTCCCGGCCCGGCTTCCCGGGTGTCCAGGCCTCCGGGCCCTTTCGCCCCCCGCCACGTGTGCCCGTGGTGGGGCCAAGCCATGGATGTGTTTAAAAAGAAAAAATAAGCTGATTGCTTCAAAGCTGAGGATGAGGGGGAAGGGTTTGACCCTGAAAGAGGGGAGATGGAGCTGAGCTGTGGGGAAGAACTTGTTTGGTGTGAGGGTGGTGAGAGCCTGGCCCAGGTTGCCCCGAGAAGCTGTGGCTGCCCCATCCCTGGAGGGGTTCAAGGGCAGGTTGGAGGGGGCTTGGAGCAACCTGGTGTGGTGGGAGGTGTCCCTGCCCAGGGCAGGGGGTGGCACTGGTGGGGCTTTTAAGGTCCCTTCTAACTCAAACCATTCTGTGATATATCCCAGCTCCTGGGGAGGGCAATGACGTGTGGTGTCACCAGTGGGTGTGTGTGCCCAGCTCCGTGCTGTGTCCTCCAGAGGGATGTGAACGCTGGAAGGAGCGTGGTGGTGAGGAGCACCAGCAGGACTTTGGGGGCTTCTCAGTGCTCTAGAGTTGGTTGGGCTCTTTGTTGGGAGCCCAGCCCTCTGCTCGGGGGTTCAGAGCAGTTGATGGCCGTGGGGTCGCAAGATCATGCCAAGGGGACCTGGCTAAGGCTTCAAGGGAAGGCGTTTGGAAGGGAAAACAGGGAGAGACTGGTGTATTTGAGGGTGTTAAATGCCAAATACTGTCTTAAACACAAAAAAGACAACTGAGATCTTGCTGTAATGGAAGTTGTGGGAAGTTCTCTCTCCCCGGGGGAAATATTTTCCGTAGCTGTTGATTTGGGAAAGATCAGTCATTTCTCCCCCCCTGATTTATTCTCTTCTAATTGTTTTCTAGGAAGAAGGCAGTTATTTTGGTGCAGCATTTTATAGAAAGATGCTGAAACAATACACGGCCGAGCCTGAACAGAGGCTGCTGTGTTTCCCGGGGGTTTCTGGCGGTGGAGCTGCAGAGCTCTGCCTCTGGGTGCGCGGATGTGTGGAAGGGCCTTTACAGTTGCGTGGCCGGAGGCAGGGAAGGTGTCCCTGGCCTGCTGCGTCCCCCGGAGGGGATGGGGGGCTGCAGCTCTGCGAGCTGGTGGCTTTGGGGCTTTTCCATCCGTGCTGCTGTCCTGCTGTCTGTCTGTTCCGGCAGCGCCAGTGCTCGTCCAGGGTGGCAGCGTGTTGGCTCCACTGGCAGCGTGTGACGCGTGGCCGGGCACACCGAGCCCCGGGGGGGGTCACCTGGAGAAGGGAAGACTCTCCCCAGTGCAGGGACCTGCTGGGGGCCGTGTGGCTCTGAGCTGGCTCTGTGCAATGTCACCGCCTGTGGCTGGGGGGGTGGCAGGAGCCCCAGGAGCCACATCCTGCTTTACCTGCCCATGGCAGGGGGACAGTCGGTTGCCAGGATTTTGGGGCTGGGGTGGAGGGACAGCTCTGAGCCCACCCTTCCCCAGGGAGCGGGCAGCTCTGCTCGAGAGCCGCTGCAGCCCCAGGGGCTCTGCACAGCCCTGCTCCAGCCCCAGCGCTGCTCAGGCGCTGTCTGTTCGCTGGCGCGGGGAGCGGGTGCCAGCGGTGCCATGGGGGGTGTCACCCATCCACAGTCCCCCCCAGAGTGGGCTCATGGGACTGAGCGGTGTGAGGGGGTGCAGGGAGGAAGGGGCTGCCCCGGGCAGGCAGGAAGCAGCCGGCACTGGGGTTTCCGTGGGTGCCTGGGGAGCCCCTGCCAGGGGCGGCTCTGCCTCTCCCGAGCCCCACGGGAAGGAGGTGTGGGGCTGGGGGGAGCCCCGTGGCAGCCGGAGCTGTTTGCTGGGTTCGGGGTTTCTGCTGGCTTGGCTTCAGGCTGCTGCCCCCCGAGATGTGGGGGCAGCCCCGGGGTTAACAGCGCTGTGCCCCCTCTCTCCTCCCAGATCTGCAACTGGTTCATCAACGCCCGGAGGCGGCTGCTCCCCGACATGCTGCGCAAGGACGGGAAGGACCCCAACCAGTTCACCATCTCCCGCCGAGGGGGCAAAGCCGGGGACGTGGCCCTGCCGCAGGGGGCCGCCGCCGGCTCTGGGGTGCTGGTGGTACCCCCCGTGGGGGCGGCGGGGGCCTCCAAGGTGCTGTCCATGTCGGTGTGCCCGCAGGTACTGTGCCACCCGGCCCAGGCGCTGAGGGTGGTGAGCGCCCGCAGCCCCGAGCGGGAGAAGCCCCCCGGCCCGCAGCGCGCGGAGCCAGACCCTGCCCCGAAAGCGGCGCCGGGTGCTGCCGGCAGCACCATGGCCCTGCTGGCCCGCGCCGAGGCGGCCAGCCCCACCAGCGGACTCTTCAACACGCCGCCCCCCACGCCCCCCGAGCTCTTCGGCGATGACTTCAGCAGCTTCCAGCTGCTGGTGGAGGTGGCCCTGCAGAAGGCGGCCGAGCTGGAGTCGCAGCGGCAGGGGGGGCAGCTGCCCCTCTCACCCCAGGCCGAGCCCCCGGCAGCCGCCCTCTCCAAATAACCCCCTGGGCCACGTCCCGCAGGGTGCCCTTCCCTGGGGACCCTGCCAGCCTGGTGCCACCCGCCTGCCGGCACC
>NW_015090802.1:546801-554084 GCF_001431845.1 Calidris pugnax | reverse complement strand
CCCAGCCCCCCCCCCCCGGGGGGCTCTGCTCTCCCTCAGCCGAGGGGGGAGAGGAAGGACCATCCCATCCTGCCGCCCTCTCGCTGGGGCCGTGCCCCCTGCCCGCTGCCCCTGCGCCCAGGGGGACGTGCCCCGGGAGGATCTGGCTGTTGTGAAAAGACCTTTGGAGCTTTACTGACCTCTCCTTGCCGCCGGTCTCAGAGCTCCCCTCGGAAAACCTGCTGACTTCTTTTTCTCTCTCCTGTAAACAAGGGTCCAGCCAACACCGTTTCTTCAGGGAGAGAAAGAGAGAATTAATTTTTTTGTTTTTTGTTTTTTTTTTTTTTAAAGTTGGTATCTGTTTTAAGGACTGTGGATGAAAAGCTTTTTCTCCCAAATCTCTTGATCTCCCCCACCCTCCTCCTTTTTTTCCCCCTTTTGTTTGTGGAGGGCCTTTCTGGCACCTCGTGCTGGCCGGGAGCCCTGCCTTGCCCAGGGAAGGGCCGAGGACAGATGAACTGGAAACCTGAAGTCTGTGGCATTTTTTCCACATGGAAAACACGGGACCCTTCTCTTTCTGCCTTAGGGTGTTACGGATGCTGCCAGTAGAAATCTCTATGGTGCTGTTTAGCAATTTTTTGTTGAAATGTTTTCCCTTTAATTGTGATTTATTATATGTGGTTTGGTTTTTTTTTTGTATTTTTTTTCGTTCTATAAGCATTTCCACAACTTCCCCGCGCTCCTCTCGAGTTCCTGCTGAATGTGTGTCCCGGAACGGAGAGCGCCTCGCTGCCCGCCGCTGCTGCTGGGGGCGGACACGAAGCTGAGACTGTGAAATTTTGTTATCCAACTTCCTTAAACTTCCTTGTTTTCAATTTTTTTTTTTTTTATTTTTACAAAGAAAAACCCCCCAACGTTTGGCAAGAGGCGTGTGTGTTGTGCGAGCGTGGTTCCTGGAGAGCAGAGTCCTCCCTCCCGTCAGCCAAGTGCTGCTGAGCTGCCCTGGGGAGGCCGAGGGACCGGCTCCTGGTGCTCCCTGTCCCCAGCTCCTGGTGCTCCCGGTCCCCAGCTCCTCTCCAGCTCCGCGGCGCTGGGGACCTCTAGTGACAACCCGGGAGCTGGCTCTGGGGCTCGGGGACAGGGCCTGGCTGGGCATCGCTCGCTGTCACCCAGCGGGAGCCCAGGGGCTGCTCCCGGGACTGAGATATTGCTGTTTCACTGTAAAATGTAAGGTAAATAGCGCTACGTATGCACCTGTGTTATCTGTCCTGAGAAACACTAATCCTAGGTAATTAGCCTGATTATTAAATTGCATGACTAGAAATAATAACGTTCCACAGGATCTGGTGCTCTGCCTTGGAGCCAGCGGTGCTGGGGGGCAGCACACTGCGGGATGATGGGGCCTGGGAGGGAAAAGCACTGATTTTGGGGACTGGTATTTCCCATAGCCCCCCCCCCCTTTTTTTTTTTTCCAGCAGGAAGGTGCCAGGGCAGAGCAGCTCCCGAGTGCTCAGGGGCTGCGGGAAGGGCTGCTGGGTGCCCCTGAGCACCCCCCTCCTCATCACCCCCCGCCCCAGTTCATGTCCAGCCTTCACCCTCTGCCTCCTCGCTGGGGAAAGCCCTCAATTTTAGGATTCCCCCCCTTATTTCTAGATAGCCCTTCCCCCGTCACCGCCCATTTCCAGCAGTTCTGTTTCCTCCCCCAGGGGAGGGAGAGGCTTTTTAGTCTTTTCCCCCCCCCCCATTTTGCCCCAGTGGAACCAAAGCGGTTTCCTGCCCCGGGGCAGGAGCTGTGTCTGTGCCACAGGGGACAGACCAGAACGAGTGGGGAGGGCAGGGATGATTGGAATGAAATTTATGGAGCAAAAAACTACTGTAAATATCTTTTGTTTTGTTTTTTTCTTTTTTTTTTTTCTGTTGTCAAATAAAAGTTTTTTTAGTTTTGGTTGGTATTTTTTTTTTTAAATACAAGCTGTGCCTGAGACTGGACTATGTCATTTGTGGGTGGCTTCACTTGCTCCCCCCTCACCACCTCCTGACACTCAGCCAAAGCAGCTTAAGAGCTCCAAGGAGCATTGCTGGGGGTGGAAAAAAAAAAATATGGGGCCGGTGCCTGGCACGGGCCTGCGCCTGCCCCATCGGCGTTTGGTCCCACAGCCCTCACACACTCCTTCCCACAGCCTTGGATCCCGGCGCCTGGGAGCCAGGAAGCGTTTGGCAGAGGGTGATGTGTTTGTGTCTCCCTTCAGCCAGCACTGGAAAAATGAGACGATACTAGCGCTAGCCCCTTGGCAAAGGAGCGGGTCCAGAGAAGGGCAACGGAGCTGGTGAGGGGTCTGGAGAATAAGTCTTATGAGGAGAGGCTGAGGGAACTGGGGTTGTTCAGCCTGGAGAAGAGGAGCTGAGGGGAGACCTTATTGCTCTCTCCGACTCCCTGAAAGGAGGGTGTAGAGAGATGGGGGCCGGTCTCTTTTCTCAAATCACAGGCGACAGGACGAGAGGAAATGGCCTCAAGTTGCGCCAGGGGAGGTTCAGGCTGGATATTAGGAAAAATTTTTTCACTGAAAGGGTTCTCAGGCATTGGAATGGGCTGCCCAGGGAGGGGGTTGAGGCACCATCCCTGGAGGTGTTCAAAAGCCGGGTTGATGTAGTGCTGGGAGGTCTGGTTTAGTGATGATGCTTCTTGTTTGTTGTGTGGGTGTCTATTTTTGTCAGTTAGGTTGACGGTTGGACAAGATGATCTTTAAGGTCCCTTCCAACCTAGAAGATTCTGTGATTCTGTGAAAAAAGAAGCCATCTCGGTGGGGCTCCACCACACACGGTTGCCCAGGTCAGGAACACTACGAGGTGGGCAGGGGTCTTGCAGAGCTGCTCCTGGAGCAGCCCCTGCCAGCCTTGCTCTGCCCCACAGGGCAGGGGCATGGATGCTGGCAGCACGGCCAGGCTCCGGGCTGCTGGGGCTGCTCCTGTGCTGGCCCGGGGGCTCGCCCAGCCTCTTGCACACACACTAGGAGTGCTAGTACCCCTATTTTAACCACTAGTGTCTTCCACACACCCCGGCTCAGGGCTGCAGCCTCTGTGCCAGCGCAAAGCCCTGCCTCCCCTGGGAGGGATACCTGCTCTTGACCAGCACAGGGGCTGGAGAGGGGGCTGGCACCAGTTTGAGCCCTTTGCAGCCCTCACACCCTGGCTTCCCACAGCACAGGGTGGCCCCAGGGGCTCTGTACCCCCCTGGCACATGGCAGGGGCTGTGGAAGGATGGAGGCATCCAGCCTCCAGCCAGGCCTCGCTCCTGCAGCTCCAGGGAAGCCCCTGGGCAGCTCTGGTGACAGGAACAGCCACAGGGTCTCTCCCCCCTCCCCAGCCTGTTCACAGTGAGGAATGTGGGCTGGAACAGCCAGGGGGGCTGGAGCCAAGATTCAGCCAGGGCAGGTGCCTGCCAGCCCAGCTCGGGGTGGTGGTCTGCACAGCAACAGGGGCTGTGGGTAAAACACAGCTGGGCCGTCCCCTCCCAGCTCTGCCTGCCCCTCCTGCAGCCTCAAGCAGCACCTCAGGGTTCCTGAGCTGCACAAGAGGTGCCTTTGCCTGGGCCAGGTCCTGGGGGCCCCCAGGCAGGTCGGGCAGAGCTTGGGGACTGTGCTTGCCTCCATGGGCAAGGGGCCACTGGCCCCCAGCAGGGCTTAGGCACACCCAGCTGCAGGGCAATGAGCAACGTCCCCCAGGCACAAGGAGAGCACCGGGGGTGACAGCCACCATCCTCACCCCTGGCACAGCACTGAGTGTCCTTACCTAGGGGGGGCACGGTTCTGCCCCCTCACCACTGCCTTCTGGGGCAGCAGCTGGGACTGGTGCTCCCAGGAGGGCTCCAGCTGACAGACCACCACCAGCTGTGTCCAAGCCTTGCAGCCCCCTCACCTCCGGCCTGTGCTCTGCCCTGCGCACACTCATGCCTTGCACTGAGCACAGAAAAGCCTCGTTACCAAGATGCTTTCGTACTTCTCATGCCACAGCCAACACTGCCCTCAGAATACCCACATGGGGTGTTAGGCTTCGGGAGACCCTCCCTGGCAGCTGCATCCCCTACTGCTGGGGCAAGGAGGCAGTGCAGTGCCACCCTGTACCCCAAAACAATGCAACCAGAAGCTAAAGCTATGGGTATTGAGGGTCCCCAAACCTCCAGTGCCGTGTCAGGCAGTGGCAGTGCAAACCATCCCCCTCCTGTATCCCCCTGTGCTCCTCTTACCTGGAGGGCCCTGCAGGGCACGTACCAGCCTGGCTCCACGGTGCCCCAGTCTCAGCACTGCCTGGGGTGCTGGACTTGAGCACAGGGCGCTGAGGCGGCAGCAGGGGAGTCGCACAGCCAGCCAGGCAGCACACACACTGCTCACAGCACAGCCAGCGCCATGGTTCCCAGAGCCCGGGGGAAGCACAGCCGGCACGGCAGCCACTCACATGGGGCCCTCAGGCACAAACCCCACGCAAAGAGACGGTGCATGGGCACCAAGGGGACTCTGCCTGCCTTGGTGCTTCCCGGGCCACAGGGCTCCGCTCTCTGTGTGGCTGCTGCCGCCTGAGAGAACCACGGTGGCCAGAGGTGCAAGGCCCGAGCCACCTCCATCCCTCCTGGTGCAGGCCACGCCGAGAAGCTTGGCCTGGGCGCCACACTCCCACCTCTGCGGGCCCAGGGCGGGCAGGGGGAGCCCCCGGGCTCAGCCGGGCCCAGCGTGCGGCACTGCCGGTCCCTGCGCCGGGAGAGGGGCTGCGCTGCGCTGCCCTGCCCTGCCCGTCCCGTCCCGTCCCGTCCCGTCCCGGCCGCGGTCGGAGCCGCTACCGCGCCCTCACACGGCCCAGCCACCGACCCCGGGGGCGGGGCTTCCGGCAGGGGGCGGGGCAGCCATCGGGCCACGCCCCCTCACAGCGGCTTCAGCGCCCATTTGCCACAGAACGCATGCGCTCTGTTGTGATTGGTTGGCAGGGGCAGCGGCCCCGCCTACTGCTTTACCCGGAAGTACATATGACACAGAAGGCCTACGGCCCCGGCTACCATGGGGGCAGCCATTTTGTTTCAGTCGCCATTTTGTGGCTGGGAGCAGCCATTTTGTTAAACGTCATACAGCGCTGTGATTGGCTGACAGCCGTTTCTTGACGCCGTCATACCCACGTGTTCTCAAGCAGCGCCGTGATTGGCTGCCCTCTTCCTCTGGCCCCAGAAGGGCTGAGCTATAAATTGCATATACCTTTATATGCAATACAGAATTATTTATCTAAAGGTATGAATAAATATGTAGAAGTACATATTTTTCAGATATGTACGTCTATATTAGTGTACATTTTAACAGGTATATGTACACTTGTAAAGCGATAGAGATTAAATACAGGAGGGAACTACAGCAGGGCCCCTCGCACTGCACGGGGGCGTGGCTGGTCCTACCAGCCAATCACTGCCCACCACACCCGCACGAACAGCCTATAGAGCTGCAGGAGGGGCGGAACTCCTGCCAGAGGCACCAATCCCTGCACAGCTCCCCCTCCCACCCAGCCGCCATCTTGGCGGGGCTGAGGGCCGCCATCGCCCTGAGGAGAAGGAGGGAAAGAGACAGCAGGCAGCTGGGAATTCAGACGGCATTTGTTTATTTAGTATTGGTTTGGTGGGTTTGTTTGTTTGTTTTTTACGTTAAGTCAGCCAGCTTGTCTTCGCTGCTGTAAGTTCTTCTCCTCCAAGGTGGCAGGAAACACAGTGAGGTTCAGGCAGGGCTCCGCGCTCAGGCCAGGGCCCAGCCATCTCCGTGGGGAGGCCTCGGGGCCCCGCTCCCTCCCTGCCCACCGCCGCCCCCACGGAGCGCAGCCCCCAGACCCCGGCACCGAGCGAGCGAGGAGCAGGAGCCAGCGCAGCCCCGGGGAGCGAAGAAGATCAATTTGTCACTTCAGGGAGTGCCAGCCCCGGGAAAAGCAGCTTTCCAGGCCTGCGCCCCAGCAGCAGCCACAGTGGGAAGAGTAAATAAAAAAAAATAAATAAAATTAAACCCCTTGTCACCATTGCCTGGTGTTCCCAATTTCAACACTAGAGATCTCTAAAACTGCTTTACAACCCTCCCCAAAAAGCTGACAGTGCACCCCAACAAGTCAGTAAGTCCATGTCTCTACCCACACCGCTCGACGCTGAGCCCGAGTTACAGGAATCTAATTCCACATTGGAGAATTCAAGGCAGGACTCTCTCAGATCAGCTCTGCTGGGACACCACTGGACAGTTATACAATGGTCACTCAGACATCATTCGGAATTTCACTTTTATTTATTTTTTTTGCCTTCTGGATCACCAACACCCTCGCTGCAACTCCTGTGGGATTCTACCCCCACCCCCAATGGAAGTAGCACACGATCTCCCAACTCCTTCAAACAAGTGAAGAAACAAACATAACAAACAAACAAAAAAAGAGAAATCCCCAGCAAGACCACTCAGGATGGGGCCAAATGCTTATTTTTGAGGAGGTGGCAAAAAAAAAAATAATGTGGTGGTGGCAGTTCTGGCTTCAAGAAGCCAGACCAAAAAAGGAGACCTACAAAGGGGAAAAATGAGCTAAAAAATATTTCGCAATCCTTCCTCTACCCAGAGAGCAGGGAGATAAGCAAAAAATAGTCATCTGATTACACACAGGGTATATATTTTTACACACACTTTTACACACATCTAGATATAGTACATGTAAAAATATATGCTATACAGGTGCCCGTTCTCACCCAGGTGCTTTGCACCGTCTGCGCTGTGCGTGTGGGCATGTATACGTGTGTGTGAATTCAATGTACAGGTACTGCTAAGTGTATATGTGCATATGTACACGTACGTACAGGCGGGCAGCGGCCCCCAGCCGCCCCTGCCTTCCGCTTTGTACAAAAACCCACTCCTCTCGCCCCAAAAACGCCACCGCGCTCTCCCCACAGCCCACCTGGAAACGGCTCCCCCAAGGCAGCAGCTTCTCTCTCAACGAGCAAAGTCGAGGGAAATAATTTTGCAAAGGGAAGAGGAGATTAAAAAAAAAAAAACAAAACAAAGCAAACCTAAATCAAAGCGTGGGTGTGTGGATGGTGCCTGCATTTGCTCCGTGGTCCTTCGCCCCCTCCCGAGCCCGGAGGAGGGTCCTGCTCCCCCCGGGACCAGCCAAGCGCTGCCCCTCCCCCGCCGTATTGCACATTTGCTTCTGGGCTGTGTCCCTACAACTCTGCGCTACATTCCACAGACCCCATCCTCCTCTGGCCTCAGTGTAACAGAGGAATACGCCCCCGCCACCCCCCCCGACCCTCCCAC
>NW_015090802.1:539555-546263 GCF_001431845.1 Calidris pugnax | reverse complement strand
ACCCCCCAATTTTCCCCCATCAAAAGGAAAACAAACCACAAAAAAAACCCACCCCAAAACCCCACGACCCCAAGGAAGGCTGCTTTGCCAGCAGAGTGCAACAGTAGTAACACACTGAAGGGGTGTTCTCTTCGGGAGCTCTGTGGAAGAGAGGTTACTTCTAACACGGTAAAACGAAGCCATGCAAAAGGTGGGATTCCAGGGAGCAGAAAAAAATATAAAAATAAAGGATGAGAAGGGAGAAGGGAGCTGAGGAGGAGGAGGAGGAAGAACACAGCATGGCAAGTGCTCAAGGCTTCATGTTTTCTTGTCCTCTTCTTGTAAACAAGCTAATAATTCTCATTAGATAGAACAAGTAAAAAGACTAAAGTTCCAAGTCAAGGGGCTGGAGTTTCCAGGAGTCTGTTCAGTCCGTTCAGCGACATCACAGCCAGTGAGAAAACCAGGGGTATTTTTTCTTTTTTCTTTTTTTTTTTTTTAAAATCTTCATTACTTAAAGCTGAGAGAAAAAAAAGCCAACTCAGGAGCCCTTTTCAAGGATGGCTCATTGTCTCTAGACTGAATAAATCACACTAGTTTAGAGAGAGAACCTTTTTTTTTTTTTTTTTCCTTTTTAATGACTTATAAAAACCACATGGTTCCTTCCTCTGGCCCTTTGCTCAAAGACGGGTCTGTGCCTCGGGGACGTAGATCTCGATGCTGTCTGCGCTCTCGGTGGCCGAGTTCTGCCGGACGGAGGCAGCGCGCTTGGCTGCCATCAGCCGCTTGCGGGCCTCCTGCCGCTGCTTGTCCGAGTCGGAGGCTTTGTCCCGGTTCAGTTGGGATTTGGACTTGGCCGGCTTCTTTGGCACTGGAGGGGGTGGTTTCTTCTCTTCCTTTAGGGAGACAGTAAGGAAAAAAAAACCCACAAACATAAAATAAAAATGCACATACAGGAGCCCGCTCTCGGGTGCGGGAGGGACTGAGGGAGGAGACTGAGTGCCAGGTGAGGGAAGCAGAAGCAGTTCTCCAGCAAGACACTCATCAAAATCAGCTTCCCCGGTTCCTAGAAATGTGCTGTTTTGCATTTCATGGCACGGAGGCCCCCTGTGAAGCGGCCTAGAGCTGGCTGACCGTGTCTGCCCAGCTGGAGGGGAGAGCAGAGCAGAGGCAGCGGGGAGACTGAACCTCACCTGGAACGGCTACATTTCAATATGCCACCCTGCCCAGAGCCATAGCCCTCCCTCCTGCCCCTGTGTCTCCTCAGGAAGGAACACAGCCCCTGCTGCATTTTCAAAAGGGTCCAGTAGGTGCTTTTTTTGTACCCCTCAGACACCAGGAATAGCTGAAGCCCATTCATGCAGCGCTTGTGACACTAGAGGCCCCTCTACGACTGCGTTACGCACACCCCCATCGCCCGGTCTCTCTCCAGCCTAACTCTCCCCTGGCACACAATTCTCTCCCCTGGCACACAATTCTCTCCCCTGTTCCTCAAGAGGAGTGGGATCGGTGCATGAGACTCCTCTGCGCAAGCACAAGATGGTAAAAGCCCCAGAGATCTTCTGTTCCCAGACACAAACAGACCCCGGACACCCCAAGGTGCCTGAGGTGCCTCTGGCCAGCCCCCACCGCCCCACACTCACCTTTCTCTCCGGTGTCTCTGCCAATTGCCAGCTATTAGCTTTCAGGTGGTACAGCTCATCAAACTTCATGCTGATGTCTTCAATGGACAACTGCAGGAGATCCCAAAACCCGGCTAGGTCTTGGGCCGTGGGTCTGGGATTTGCATTAGGGTTCTAGAAGGGAAAGCATAAAAAAACCCCACCACCTTTCAGAAAGAATATAGTCTCCTGACAAGTGCAGCCGCCTGCACAGCTTCAATATTCATCCTTTGTAAGTCTACCTGCCTGACAACTGAAACAGCAAGAACCCACAGGAGACACCAGCCCTAAATCCCACAGGGACACAATGCCACCAGTTACAGCCAAAACCATGTCTGCAGGGACGGGGAAGCAGAGATCCTGCATGCATGTCTCCTACAGGAGCCTGAGGAAGAATCCCAAGAAGAGACACTCTCTATAGAAGGTGGCAGCAGCTCCCATTCTCCCCAGAGCCCCCCAGTGCTAATCCCACAGCAGTAACCCCCAACCCAGAGTCCCAGCACATGATTCAGAGCTAGAATCATAGAATGGCAGAATGGTTAGAGTTGGAAGGCAACTTAAAGATCACCAAGTTCCAACCCCCTGCCCTGGGCAGGGACACCTCCCACCACACCAGGTTGCTCCAAGCCCCCTCCAACCTGCCCTTGAACCCCTCCAGGGATGGGGCAGCCACAGCTTCTTGGGGCAACCTGGGCCAGGCTCTCACCACCCTCACACCAAACAAGTTCTTCCCCACATCTCAGCTCCATCTCCCCTCTTCCAGTGTCAAACCTTTCCCTCTCCTCCTATGGCTCCCTTCCCTGATCCAGAGTCCCTCCTCACCTTTCCTGTAAACCCCCTTCAGGTACCAGAAGGCCATTATAAGGTCTCCCCGGAGCCTTCTCTTCTCCAGGCTGAACTCCCCAACTCTCTCACCCTGTCCTCCCAGCAGAGGTGCTCCATCCCTCTGATCATTTTCGTGGCCCTCCTCTGGACCCGTCCCATCAGATCCATGTCCTTCCTGTGCTGAGGACTCCAGAGCTGGACACAGCACTCCAGGTGGGGTCTCACCAGAGCAGAGCAGAGGGGTAGAATCCCCTCCCTGGCCCTGCTGCCCACACTGCTTTTGGTCCAGCCCAGGATGGGGTTGGCTCTCTGGGCTGCCAGCGCGCACTGCCGGCTCATGTTGAGCTTCTCATCCACGAGCACATAATTTTCCTGGTTCTGAGACATCCGAACTGCCATCAGAGGCCTGGATTGTCTCGGGAAAACATGGGATGAGATCCGAGCAGCTCAGCAGGAAGCTCGGAGGAAAGCCCAGCAGCACAGTGGGGCTGCGATCTCAGCCCCAATCAGCCAGAGATCAGCGAGCAACAGACACTCAGCACTTCATGACCACCCCCCTCCTCCTTCACCAGCTTCTCTAAGGTGGCTTTTTTTGCACGTTAAAGGGAATTCACTTCTGAGGAAGTCTAAGTCTGCAAAAATCCATACCATGATAAAGCTTGGGGGGAAAACCAAACCACAGATTGCCACCTCCCCACCACGTCAGCCCTGCTCGCAGCAAGGACAAACCCTCGCCTTACATCTGAAGAGATCCAACTCAGGGCTTTGTCACAAACGAGGGACAACCCTGCTGGGGACAGGTGAGGCTCAACATGGCCAAGTGCCAGGTCCTGCACTTGGGTCACACCAACTCCATGAACACTCTAGGCTGGGGCAGAGTGGCCTGAGGAGAGGCTGAAGGAGCTGGGGGTGTTCAGCCTGGAGAAGAGGAGGCTGAGGGGAGACCTTCTCCCTCTCTCCAACTCCCTGAAAGGAGGGTGTAGCCAGGGGGGGTTGGTCTCTGCTCCCAAGGAACAGGCGATAGGACAAGAGGAAATGGCCTCAAGTTGCTCCAGGGGAGGTTCAGATTGGAGATTAGGAACAATTTTGACATGGAAAGGGTTATGAACCCTTAGCATGGGCTGCCCAGGGAAGGGGTTGAGGCACCATCCCTGGAGGGATTTAAAAGATGGGTTGACATTGTGCTTGGAGACATGGTTTAGTGATGGTTTTTATCAGAGTTAGGTTGATGGTTGGACTCGATCTCAAGGGTCTTTTCCAACCTGGACAATTGTATGATGCACAGCCCCAAGCCTGCCTATTCCAAAGCAAGGCTGTGTCCATCAGCCCCCCAACTGCTCAGCTGCTGGTTTCAATCATTATTCATCCCCCACGGTACGGTGCTCAGGCTGTACACCCCGAGCTAGGTCTTCTTTTCCAGTGACAGCAGGCTGTTAACACCTGAGCGTGTTCCCGTTGTGCTGTTGAAAGACACACCCCCACCCCTCCCCAAAATCAGGAGACACAGATCAGACTCACCAAGTTTTGTTCACAGAGGCCGTGGAATTGCTGGAACTTCTGTGACATAAGTAGCTGTGCGCTGCCCACTGCACTCAGGACTTTTCCTAAGACTACGGGGGAGAGAAAAGAAGAATAAGGCAGTTGAACAGATTTTTAAATGCACCAACGAACTCAGGTGTTTCTGGAGCAAACAAACACTCTTGATTCATTAGAACAGCAGTTTCAGAGACCCCCCCCAAGGAAGTAACTGCTCCCAGCAAAAGAAGATGCATTGAAACTATAATTTCAATGTATAGACACATCTACACATGTCTTTGCCAGCTGCTATTGCTCCTTCCAGAGCAGGTCCCAAGCAGGCCAGGCTGAGAACATTACAGCCAGGTTTGCAGGAATTACCTTAACCTGCCTCCAGCCCACCAGACGTGTCACCAGCACAGAGGGCACACGTGCAGATCACACCCAGCTCTTCCAGCCACGCAGGAGGGGAAGGTGGTGAGGGGCAGGAGAACTGGCTCCAACCTCCATTTACCAGAAGGGATTTTCTGGCAGGGCCAGGGCTTTTCATCCCCAGGACTTTATGCTCCTTTTAGTGGGTTTTCCAGGAAGCCTCTGTGTACAGCAACATTCCTCTGCCCATTAACAGAAAAACACTGCACAGGCTTTTCCCTTCCAAAGGCCGGGCTGAGAGACCCACAGCGGGTGGAACTGCACCATGAACGGGGATAAACTCATCCCCCTTCTCCTCCCTGGTCTGCTGCTGCACCCAGTGCTCATAGAGCTTGGCGGGACAAGTGTAAGCTGGACGCTCTCTTGGAGGAGGAAATTGCTCTTAGGGGTGACGGATAAAATGCCACACTGGTCCTGGTGTCTCTCCTCACCAGAGCACTCTTGCCACAAGTGAAACAAGGGTGTCCCCCGGGGCAAGGAGAGCCTTGGCACTGCCCGTCCCATTTGCAGCCAGTGCAGCATCTCGGTGCTGTCGGATCAGAGAGGAGCTGCCCCGAGCCCCAGCACCGACACCAAGCTATGACTGAGTCTCACCAGTATTTCACCTTCCTCAGGCAGCAAAAAAATTAAATAATCAACCAGACTCAGAGCAAAGCTCCTGCCCTCTGCAGCCCAGTCACCCGCTTCTGTCACTCTACAGGGAAGCACAGGTTTTGCCACCTCATTTGCAAATAACGGAACAAGCCCAATTGGGACTGAACCCAATAAAATTAAGTGGCTTTGTGCTCCCTATGCACGTGCTTTTGGTGTATTTAGCACAAATCCAGTGAAACTTTCTCAAATGAAGAAACCTCCTCTTTGCCATGAGGACAAGGGCACCGATTCAACCGACCCAATGAGCTCAGAAGTCACATTCATTCTGCCCCTCCACCAACTGGACTTTCTCCAGCCGGTGTGAGTGCGAGGGGGTGGGCAGGGAGGAAGCTCCCCCAGCCTCCCCAAGAGCCATCTATTTGAGCTTTTAGCAATTTTGAGTGGTCAGCAGCTGCACCATCCCCTGAAAGCCTTCTGTGCTGCACGGCAGCATTATTTCTTACCCCATCTGCTAGAGGAGAAAAAAGCGTTCCTTGTCCCATGCTCATCCCCGTGCTGTGTCTCTCTGTAGGCTACCAGCAATTTATCTGCAGGAGGCTGATCTGATACTTGGTGACAGCTCTTTCTGGAGGGAGGAGCTGCCAGGCTGCTCCCGTCTCGTCTCCAGAGGCTGACAATACCTACCTTCTTCAGAGAGATTGTTCTCTTTGGTCTCCTGGTCCATCTGGCGGCACCAGCCTTCCAACCGCTCCGTTTCTGCCTGCAGCAGCTTCAGAAACCAGTACCCGTCCCGCCGGCAGGTTCCTGGCTGCGTGGGTTCTGCTGGCGAGGTGGAGGACGTCTCAAGCCAGGGGTCAGGAGGAGGGAGAGAGGAAGGCTCCAGGGCTGGGTCATTGTTTTCTCCATAGGAGAGGTTTCTCTTAATCTGTGAGGGCTTGGCTGGTTGCCTGGTGGTGGCATCGACGCCAACGGAGTTGTTGTGTTGGGGGCACTCAGCGAGGCTTCTCTCAGATGATTTACTGCTAGAGTTATTAGGCTCCTGTGTGTCAGAGTCTGTGTCCTGTTTGGAGGACATGCTGCGAGAGTGGCTGTTTCTAGAGAGACCGAAAGCACAAATCAAAGAGCAGAACCAGGCCCGGCTGGGACAGGGAAACGCGTCTGTGGTGCCCGGGGCTGAGCCTGCCCCTGCCCGCCCTGCCCCTCCTCACACACAGACACACACCACACGCAGACAGACACGGGTATAAGGTTGCCTCCTTACTGCAATAGGCCGTTCAGACGAGAGGGCTGACGCACGTCTATAATTACAACTTGGACTTTTTTTTTTTAATTTTTTCTTAATTTCAAACCCCCATCGATTTGTTTGTTTACGGAACGAGTGCTTTTCGCAGTGGGTGTGTGCTGTGGAGGAAGAGCTCTCCGTGGGTCCCCATTCACCACCACTCGTGTTGGAGCAAAGAAGGGGAGAAGGTCTAAGCAAAAGTGGGGGGAAGCGCAATTTAAACGAAAGGGAACTACAAAAGTTTGCGTCTTTCACTTACCGCCACTCGTCCTCTACCTGTACCCCGATGGACTGGAATTTGGTGGCTGGTGGAGGAGGCTCCTCTTTTGCCACTGGCTGAAGGCAGTCAACCTTATTGAACAAAAAAAAAAAATACAGACAAAAAAAAAAAAAAACAGACAAAAAAACTTGCTGCTGGAA
>NW_015090802.1:508393-539397 GCF_001431845.1 Calidris pugnax | reverse complement strand
GGGTTTAATATTTTTCCTAGAACTTTTTTTTTTTTTTTTTTTTTTTTTTTTTTTTTTTTTTTTTTTTTTTTAAAAAAAAAAAAAAAAAAAAAAAAAAAAAAAAAAAAAACAGACACAAGAACTTGCTGCTGGAATTCACATCAGTAGACCAGGAATGCTGCACACACACACACACACACACAGCCGACACCACACACCAACGCAGGGGGCTCTCAGGAGAGGAACAAGGCTCCTCCACGGGAGCATCAGGACCATACCCTGCTGAGTGCCTGCTCTCAGAGCCCTGGGCTCTGCCACCCACCGCTGCTGGCATGGCTGGGGCACGCTGGGGACGGGCTGTGTCCCCCCGAAGGCACACTGCCTGTGTGGCACCTGACACGGGCAAAGGCCAAGAGACTGGAGAGAGGGCAGCGACCCGATCAGGGCTGACAGCAAAGCCCAGCTTCCTCTCTCCCAGGGACTGACCCTCCAAAGCTCCGGGTAAGAGGGTTAGAAGGTTTTAGGAAGGAAATCCAGGGCGTGGGGCAAGTGGCTTGGGAACCAGCTGAGAAACGGAAGAGAGGAAGGCAGGCAGCCTCTCCAACACTAGTTCTCTTGCCCTGCTGCCCTTTCAGCAGGAGTTTTGCCCCCTGAGCCCTTCCCCCTTCGCTATCCCATTACCTACTGGCCAGCCAGCCTTACTGTAAAGCCAGTGCAGAACTTACTGAGCACACACACACACAGGTGGTGGCTCAGAGCCCAGACCCTGCATTTGGGTTTGGCCAAGTGCTCGGGTTCCTGACTGCACCAGCACTTTGGGGCAGAACAAGGGCTCACACAGTCACTACCTGTAACTGCATGATCTGTCCACAAAAGGAGTGTACAATTGCAGATGACTTAAGTTCTGCTGAATAGAGCGTGGACTTACACTACTCAGTGGGTTCTCATTTGACTATATAATCAACAGCTCATTTCCATCGATTTTCACAGTGTTAAATGCTTGCAGCAAAAGCAGAAACCTGCTGGGAATGGTGGACAGGAAGGAATTGCTCCCTCCTGCCTACAGCCCTGGGACCATGTCACAGCCCATGCTGCGTGGGTGTCCTACCTCTCAGAGGAGAGGTGTCTCTAGAACCGTGATGGACAAGGAGCACAGGTTCAGCACGGACACACTGGCAGCAAAGGGGATCTTCAGAGGGACTCACCCAGTTAACACGATCCCTCTGCTTTATGAAACATTTTAATTTTGTACTAAAAGAACTTAGCCCTTCCTGGTCTGTTAGGGAAAGCTTCTGCTATATTTCACCCCTGGGAGCACAGCAAGTTAGTGTGGCAAGGCAGTTAGTTAGCTTCTCTGGCTCTTCTAGGGGAGTCCACCTGCTCACACACAACGCACCCGCTAAGTGATGGGGTAAGGACATTCCTTAGGACAAAGGAGAACAAACGATTCCGTACTTGTATTCCTATAGACGACAGCTTTCTTTTGGGGATGTTCTCCACTTTAGGCTCTTCGCTAGTCAGAGTCCCTTTGTCACTTTTCAAAGTTGCATTTTTCTGGGGTAACTCTGGAGTCTCTCTTGCTGGAGTCACGACACTCCCCCTCGTCACGCTGGGTGTCCTGGTGCTGTCCAAGCTGTCGGAAGAATTGCTGAGTCCCGACTGGCTGGTCACCTCGCTCTTGTGGTCCTGGCTGTCCAGGTAGGTGTCCTGTGCCGATTCAGTGCTGCTCTGCACAGTGACAGAGATGAACGGCTTTGATGTGGTCCGAGGTGGGACGGGAGGTGGAGTCTTTTTATATGCCACTAGGCATGATGAACCTGCAGCAACGGAGGTGGGGAGAAGGGAGAATGCAAGAGACAGATTGGGGGGAGAGAGAGAGAGATACAGTGAAAGAGAGAGAAAAAGCAGGTCAGTCACAACATCCAAGAGGAGCCTCCAAGCAGAAGCTGGAGGCAGAAATGCAGAAACAGCCTACAGCCAGCAGCTCACACCGGGAAACCCAAATCAAAGCATCAGGGGAAGCGAAGGCAGAGCCAGAGCTAGCTTGCAAAGGAAGTCAAAAGGAACACCATGATACACGAAAGGCTGGAAACGGAGAAGAGGTACAGAAAAGCCTCCCAAGAATGCTACAGGGTTTGGCAGGTGTAAGCCTCCACGCTGGGGAATTTTTCTTTGGCTAAACCCTATGTTTTAGTGTCCTACTACAGCCAAGTGTCTCAGCTCTTTGTCCCATCAGTTGACAAGTTTCAGTGTCTGGACCAGGGTGGTGTTTTTTCCTATAAAAATGGAAAGAAGCCATAAAGTTTGTTAGATGCTGATGGTAGGAATGAACGTTTGTGAAGTACCTTAAAAAAAAAAACAAAACAACAAAACCCCCCCAAACAACTATCTACCACACATTGGGAGAAAATACATCATCTGGTTGGAACAGATCAAGAGTGATGAGGCTCCATGTCCCCAGGTCCAGCCAGCAGTGAGACTGAAGATGTGTTCCCAGCAGGAACACAGCGCACCCATATCCACTACAGGGAGGTACACACATGCAGATGGCCACACAGCTCACAGAAGGGCACCCGCATGAACAGGGACAGCAGCAGTGGCCTCATCCTGCTCCTGTCTCTGGTTGACAGGATGGAAGTCCCTTGGTGACAAAGGTGGATCCCGCAGAAGCTGAGCTCAGGCACCCAGTCTGCCCAGTTCCCCCAGGCCAAAGTCCTACTGCCCGGAGAGGACAGATCGCTCTGGGCAGGACACAACCAGAGAATCACACTGACCAGCCACCCACCTACACCCCACTGACCCCTTTTATCCCATTACCCCTGTATCTCCCCACTCTTGTTCCTCCCCAAATCACCAAAGCCCCTTTCTTGTCCTACCCTTGCTTCCTCCCATAAATATCCCACTAAATCCTGTGTAATCCCCAACTGCTTTCTCCCTGCACCCCATAATGTGTCCCAGCCCTTGGCAGCAACCTCCTTAGTCCAAAAGGTGACCTGGAGAGCTGCTCCCCATGGCTCCTGGCGACGGGTGTCCTGCCTGGATACTGGGGCTCCGCCGGGACAACCCCAGGAGGGGCCTGGACAGGGTGTTCAGTGCTCAGGGGTCCTCGGCTTGGGGTCCCACCTGCCATTGGGTGTCCCTGCTTGTCTGTGCTCTGGGCCTGTGTGATGGGCTGATGGCCCTGGGGGTAGCCCAGCAGGGTACAATTTGGGCTCCCCCTCCTGCTGTTCTCTCTGAGCCCCTTCACGGTGTGCAGTTGTCACATATAACACTGCCCCACTCCAAGGCATCACCAGAGGGGTCACGCCACCCTCTCCCCGTGCACAGCATTGCCCAGGCACCCGTTTCACCTTCTACAGGGGCCACGTTCCTGGAGCAGGAGCCGTGGTGCTGCTCCTCCCCTGGGGGCTGTAGGTCTGTGGAGCTGCTGAGCCCCCCAGCCCCGCTCCCCTGGAGGGGAGGTGGGGGATCGGGGTAACCCCACAGTCGGGGCAGTGCCTGCAGGATCACCCTGCTCTGGCTGACACTCTCCTTGGCTCCTGCTCCAACCCATGCTTGGTCTCCAGCAAAGGGCTTCTGTCCTTCGAACTGACACCCCTTGCACACCTTTCCCCCGCGATGCTGACAGACCCCAGCGCAGACCCCTACACCCCTGGGTCACCCAGCCAACACTGCAGGCAGGCTGTACAAACCAAACCCAGTTTCTAAGTGTCTCCCAGTACAGCTTTGATGCCTGCTGGGGCTGTCATTCCCTCAGGTTCCCCACACCAGCCCACATTCCCTGGTCCCAGTAAAGTTTTGCCCCTCAAATTCCAAGCTCCTACTTCCCAGTCCCATATACAACCCCCTAAACCTGCTGGCACAGCGACAGACATATATACACAGATACAGACCATTTTCATTAAACAATACAGAAAGACTTCAAACTTTACCATTTCCACCCCCAAATTAGCCACCAGCATATGAAGTACCAGATTATGGACTAGTCCTCTGTTCTCTGGATCCTTGGACTCCTTGGGGACCCCAAGGGCAGGCAGAGGAATCTGCTGCTGCCCAAAGTTGCCTTCCACCCCCAAAGCACCTGCCTGCTCTGCCAGCTCACAGCAGGGCACCTGACAGACCTCATCTTTTGGGGCAACAACCGATTCTGGCCCAGCCCATCACAGGGTACCTTCTGCTCCCGGCATAATTTTAGCACAACTTTAGAAGTATCAAATGGACCTGATCCGATTGATCACAGGTACGGGAAGGGGTGTTTCAGGTGACATGAACCTCCCTGGTAGCTCCTTTTCCTCCCAGAGAAGTCCCTCTGTCTACAGCAGGGCTTGGCCATGCTCGCGGGGTGCCCAGGAGGGGTGTCCCAGCTTCCTCATGGTCCCCTGTGGGGTCAGAGCTGGTCCCCAGCACCCCTGGGAGCCCGGCCATGTTCCCTGTGGGGAAATCACACAGCTACTCTGGGTGCCTTATTGACAGCATTTACACGTGCCTACGCTTACACATCCCAGCCTTTACCATATTAACAGCTAAAGCTCCGCTTCAAAGATGGAACCAAAATGGGTTAGAGAGGAGGAGGAGGAGATCTTTGTTCCCAAAAGCATTTCTATGTCCAAAGATGCCGAGCAGCACTGTAACGCTGGTACCGCTACAGGGGAGCTAAAGAGACTACGACAGATCTTAAGAGAAGCTCAGGAAGGGACAAAACCCACACCACAGAATCACAGAATCTTAATGGTTGGAAAGGAACCCTGAGATCACTGAGTCCAACCACACACACACACACACACAAAAGACCCCCAACAATCTCAGCCACTAGAGCATGCCCTGAAGAGTCATGTCTACATGTTTCTTGAATCCCTCCAGGGATGGTGACTCCACCACCTCCCTGGGCAGGCTGTTCCAGTGCCTGACCACCCTCTCAGGAAAGTAATCCTTCCCAATATCTAATCTAAACCTCCCCTGCCCCAACTTCAGACCATTTCCTCTGGTTCTGTCATTATTCCCTTGGGAGAAGAGGCCAACCCCCACCTCTCTACAGCCTCCTTTCAGGGAGTTGTAGAGGGCAATGAGGTCTCTCCTCAGCCTCCTCTTCTCCAAACTAAACATGCCCAGTTCCCTCACCCTCTCCTCATAGGACTTGTTCATTAGACCCCTCACCAGCTTGGTGGCTCTCCTCTGGACACACTCCAGCAGTTCAGTGTCCTTCACACCAGTTCCCCCCTGTCCAGCAGAAATGGAGCAGTGAGAGGGACCTGTCCTGACGGCTGACCCGGCCCCTACACCACCCCCCGACACTCGGCCCCCTCGGGGGGGAGTCTCAGCAGGGAACCACACAGTCGAACAGTAACTGGGACAGGTCACTGTGTCTGGGGACCAGGTTGTGTTTCAGCCTGATCAGTGCCCAGTGCTGGCACGTGCCGTGTAAAGCACACAGGGCAGCCCGAGCCCACGGCTGCCACGTCCCCAGCCAGGACAGGAACTTACTATGCACTTTAAAAAATACCTACAATAATTTCTTAAAAGGTCAAATGTCAAATTTATGCACCAAAACAGAGCTACACACATCCTTTAGCCAGTACTCACTCGGTCACGTAAATACCGCACGACTGCGCTGGAAGTTCTATACCAAGAGATGATTAAAAGGGTCCAGGTCCGACCCGCAGTCCCACCCCGTCCCCTTGCCCACGCGGAGGAGACACTCCCACGCTCAGGACAGCAGCAGGACCGGCTGCAGACGCTCAAGCAGCACCAGCTCAGAAGTGTTTAGTGTTTCCAAGCAAGCCAAGCTCACCATGGGAGCACCCTACACTTGCCCTTGTTGAATTTCATCAGGTTCCTCTCTGCCCAGCTCTCCAGCCCTTCCACGTCTTGCTGGATGGTGGCATAGTCTTCTAGTGTCAGCCGCCCCTCCAGTGGGGTGTCCCCTGCCACCCGGCAGGGACAGTGACACCATCCTGCTGGGAGCCGAGCCGGCAGGAGGTGGTTTCTGGGGTGGTTTCCAGCAGCACAGCTCCAGTTTCCCAGCTGCTGTTTATACCCACGGGGCTGGGATGTCATTGGGGAGAGTAAATCAATCGCCATCTGATATCGAACACGGGCGCCCGGCAGAGCACGGGGAGGGCAGCACATCAGCACAGAAAGGCAGCACTTTCCCGGGGAAAATCAGCAGTGTTCAGGGTCAACAAGCCAAATTCAAATTCCTCCTTCCCCCTACCAACAGACAGTACAAACGCTGCTTGTGTTGCTGTTTTTACAGGGGGACACACTGCACCCCCTTGCCTCATTCCTGGGGATCCCTTCGTGCTGCCCGGCACGGCTGAAGAGCGTCACAGATTTGGCTAGAGGGGAACCACACACTCCCAACAAAACACATGCTCCTGCCCACGGACACGTGGCCAAAGGGCTGGCTGCAGGAGCTATAAAAACGAGTTTATGGCTCTAAGAAACATTGCAAAAGAAAGGAACACAAAAAGATCAGAAGCCTAGAAGAACTGCAGATACTCTGATTAGCACAATTACAAGTTAGCCCTACTGACGCTTTCTGCAACCATAAAAGAGGGACTTTTGCCTGTGCAGCCCAGAAACCACACCTTACCTAAAACAGCTTTCAAAAGGGAAAGTGGGAGTGAGCCCATCTAGAAGTGCCTGCCCTTCTGCCCCAGTACAACCCTGAACCCAGTTCCAGCATTTCTTCCATCTGTGGGAAGAGACAAGGTATCGAGGAACCCAAGAGCATCCCCATATTTCTGTAGGAGATGTTCCTGCACCAACCACCCTCCGAAGCAGTGTGGAAGGGCAAGAAAACATGGAAGTTTTGCTTAAGCTTCCAGCTTTGTGGCACTAGGCCCTTCCTGCTCATAGGATCTTCGGAGGCTTATTTAAGCAAGCTGTTAGAATTCACAACTGCCCTGGGGATGATTGATTTTTTTTTGGGGGGGGGGGGGGGGGGGTGGTCTGCAGGGGGGGGGAGGGAGAGAGGGGGTGTTGCATGTGCTGATTACTGTGGGGGGGGGGGGGGGGAAGGGGCTGTCTGTTTATAGCCTTCCTTGCGTAATTATTTTTAGAAAGCAGCATGTTTCCAAATTAGCATTTTGCCCATGATGTTACCTGCTGCTCTCAGGGGCTTAGGCAATCCCCGCTGACGCGGCCCCAGGCAGAAGAGCTGTTTGCAGAGTCTGGAGAGCCCTCCCGGCCCCCAAACCGGCTGGGCACCCCGTGATCCTCTCCTTCCAGAGAACCTGGTGTTTGCTTCTTGGAACGTAGGAGTCATAAAAGAACATTAAATGCAGCCCTGCCTCAAGAGGGCCCTGTTCAAACACTCCCAGGCTGTGCTTACCTGCTCGGTACCCGGCAGCCCCGCCGAGATCACAGCCAAGCTATTTGGGTTTAGATTTAAATATCATAATTGCCCTCAAGCACACCTTTGGCATGAAGTGCCCAGTTGTTTTGTTGCTATTGCTGATTCGATACAGCCTGGTATTTCTAATCATTCCAGTGGCTTCAAGGATCTCACTCAAGCCGTCCTTGTTTCTGTTGAATTATCTCCAAGGCTCGAGCCCCGGTGGGATGGGGGGCAGGTGGGGCTGCCCTCAGACACACCAGCGGGGCGCAGGCTGCTCCTCACACCCCCTTTTCTCCACGGGAAGATCTGAAGAAATGAGCTCATTTCCCTGTGCAGAAAGCAACACGCTCTGAAATCATCTCTCCTGCTACGAGACAGGCTCATTTGTCTTTCAAATGAACCAACCCAATAATCTTGCAGCAGATGAGACCCGCCACCAGCTGCAATCTCCCCGCAGAGATGCTGGTGGCACCTCTTCAGCCTTGGGTTTGCCACAGGGTCCCCCAGATGGAAGGAGCTGGGTTTAGAGGCGGTTTTCCACGGCAAAGGGAACTGGAACAGCCACATTCCGAGCGGCCTGACCTCTGATTTCCATCAGCTCACAGAACACTTCAAGGTTGAAACTATAATGAACTGCAGGATGTTTTATTTGTGGAGAGTCCAAGTGAAAACGATTCCCAGTTACAATCGCTACTGGAGACAATACAGATCTTTATTGATTTCACGGTTCGCAGCAATCACTTCAGACCCTATTTTTTTCTGCTAAAACAGCATTTACAGCCACGGCCACAGCGCTCAGGCCTCCCTCAGGCTGTATTTGGCGTGTACAGAAGCTGTTTGAATATTCTGCAGATTGAAGGGCAAGATACCTGCATCGGTTAGAAGCACAAATGAGAAACCTGCCCACATTTTATTAAGCAAGAGGAAAATATTTCCATCTAGACAAGACAAGGAATCCATGTGAAGACACCATCTCTTGCTCCCACAGAATGACTGTCTTTACAGCACCAGAGAAATTTTAACTGGAGTCTTACACTGGTTAAACAAAACCACACTCCTGGACAGCAAAGTTAAGTGACTGCACTCGTTTAAAGAGACTGTTTACGGAAAAGCTATAAATACCCATCCCCTCAGTGTTTTCCCTTCATAAATCTCAGTAGTGCTGATCTTTGTAAAAAGAAAAATGTCACCTCAATGCTACACACAGGAAAACAGGTGCCCGATGAGGAAATATACTGCTGACCATGACTAAGCTGGGGAGCTGGGGTCGGGCTGTGACAATCCACACCCCACCACGCTGTGTCTGACCCCCAGCAGCAGCAAGACCCCGGAGCAAGCAGCTCCCCCACCAGCTGCACCTCCATGGAGGCCAAAGATGCCCGGAGACCTAGAGAGCAACCAGCCAGGCAAAGCCCTTCTGAAGCTCTCAGATAATCAAGAGGAACATCGTTAGCACCTCACCAGCTCCCCAGAGCCTTCAGCTTTGCTTATGGTACCTCCTGTTTGCTTATAATCCCAGAGCCAAGACACAAGCCAGGCTGTCCTTTAAGTCAGATGACCAAGCAGGCTCTGGGTGCTCCTCCCAGGAGCAGCACCAGGGAAAGGCACCACCACCTCTGCAGTACAGCCTGGCTCCTGCCCCAGTCCAGCCAGACCATCTCGAGCAGTTCCAGAGAAGGTTGGTGGAGAAATTCAAGCTTACATTCCCCTTATTACTGACCTGCTCATCCTCAGCTCTTGGCCCCAGCACCGCTCAGTAGACAGAGCAGACAAGCCCAGTGTGGAGTGACATCTGGGACAAGGGGACCACTGCCACACCATGGCCAGTGGGCTGCTGCTTCTTCCACCATACAACAAAGAGAGATGCTTGTTTCCAGGATGGACAACAAGGCCCTGGGCTCTCTGCCCCCAACCCTTTCCCCAGGCAAAGGGGGCAACCTCTCACACCAGCCCCCTGGACTCCCAGCAGAAGCAAGAGCAGCACAGAAACAGGGAGCACACCAGAGAGGCCACGCTGAGGGAAGGAAGGTCTGCAGCAGAGACCAAAGAGAGTTGAGGGGCAGCAGGCCCATCTCTCCCTCTGAAGCAGCCTGGGGTCATACCCTGAAACCCCACCGAGCTGCAGCTCTTCCTCCCAGCAGCTCTGGAAGATGACCAGACCTCTGAGCTGTACCCAAGTCACTTCTCCTGACCCAAACAGCTACAGGAAGCGGTTATTTCCACTTGCAGTGAACAGCATCAACTCATCCATGAGATAAGCACAGAGAGGGGAGATGTCCCTACTAACGAGTACCAGTGTGGGAACACTGGCTTCCTCTGGGAGCACCCACCATCCAGCCCACATACATGCCTGACCCAGACCCCAGCTCCCTGCTGGTACAGCCGGTACCAGGTTTGTAGACTACATTTCAGCCACCTGGTGTTTTGCTGCTGAAATAAGAAATAACTTCTTAGCTTTAAAATAAACACCTGCTTCCCTAAAGCCCTACCACAATCCAGCCAGAGAAGGTCACAGAGCCGCCTCCTCCTCACCACCAAGCATCAAGTGCTTCCATGTCTGCCAAGGCCACAGCACCAAACAAAGACCTGTGCAAACAGGTCTTGGCTTCTCAGCTGGGAAACCACCTGCAAGAGCTGAGCTGTGAAGGACTTGTCACTTGCTGCTCCTGTTCAGCTCCAGTGCCCACCCTGGGAGATGCCCAGGAGTGCTGTGCCAAGGCTACACTGGCAGGACGGTATTTATCACTCAGCTATTCATCTGCAACGTGTTATTAAAAACAAGGGACTGCCCTGCACTTGCTTGACCATGGCCAAGTACAGTAAGTTCCTGCACGTTAGTGAAACAAAAGAACTGGACATATCTGCAGGAAAAGGACCTCAAACTCAAGGGAGCATCTCTCAAACGTTACAGTCGAAGAGCCCACCCCTCCCATGCAAATACAGAAGCCAAGGGCTCTCCTTGAATATCACTGTGTGTTTTTAGACTAACAGTACAGCTTTCACCCAGAAATACACCACAAAATACTCCATACAGCCATTTGTGTTCTCTGGTCACCCATGACTGAAGTGCCTTTAGGGAGAACTGCGGCGCTAATTAACGGCATTGACTAATTGTGCTGGGTGGAGCAGGGAGGGCTCAGGGCAGCTGGACTCCTCCACTTGGCCTGCACAAGACTGAGCTGCCACTTCTTGTAAGAGACCTCATCCCTGCACTCTGCCAGGGGGAAGCAGAAACATTCCACCAGTGAAGGCAAGGCTAAGAGGGTCGTGATCTCTTTACATGTGGGACTTTGGGTTTTTCAATGTACCAGAAGTTTGAGCTCCTTGGAGATGCTCTGAATTGAAATTCGTCTGCTTGAACAGAGAAGTTATAATCAGCCTTTACGCACTGAAAACTATGGCAGTGGGAAGGCAAGGCAGCTTGCTTGCCTTTTTTTTTTTTTTCAAAAGCCACTTGTAGAAGGTCACAAATTTAAAAGAAGCACGAAGCATCAGATGACACCTCCCAAGAATGCTGGGGTTTAAAAATACAGTATCTCACAGTGCTGGCCTTCTGACCGAATTGGCCACCTCAGCAGAGCCCCCTTTACAGCAGGGACCCAGCAGATGCTGCAGGGACAGACACTCCCAAACCCATCTGCAGCCACCGGGGATTCTATTTGTATTAGAAGAGACATTGCGATTTCTCCCCACCCTCCCCAAAGTAATTTTCAGCATGATTTTTAAAGCAAGTTGGAGCAGCGATAGGCAACCCCACCCTGCTCCACAGACACACATCCAGTGGGCTGTCCGTCTGTCCTGTGGGGCTGGGGTAGGTCTCTGGTCCAGCCAGCACAGGGCAGCAGCTTAGGGGAGCATTTCCCCCCTCTCCCTGCCTGAGATGTTAATTCATTAACAAGGACCAAGATCCCCAAACCAGTCGTCCTGCCACAAGAAGTCACTGGGAAGAGAAAAGCCATGAGCAGGGTCCCAGGAGAAGCAGAAGCGCTGCTCTGACAGGGTGGGGGTGCCTGGTCCCTGGGGACAGGGACCGTTGCCTTGCCTGCTACCCCACTGCATGGTGGCACGCACGTTTTTCCACAACGGGGATGAAAAGAAGAGAATGGTTCGTCAGTGCAGCGTGCCTTTGTTCTGTACTGGCAGTCAGGTTGTGCCTGTCCCCTCAACAGCCTCACTAATGAGGGCTAATGCTTAATGAGCTTAATACACCAAGAGATGTGAAGAACCAGACCAGGCTCTGAGGCCTGGGCCCTGCTCCAGGCATTCAGCCATGGCAGCAGCAGAGCCCCCGGCACGTCCCCACACACCCCTGGCCAGCAGCACTTGGGCCAGCAGCATCTGTGCTGCCAGCTTGTACTTGGGTATGGCTACACCAGTACAACCAGTGCTGCAGAGCCACCAAACCAGCCCAGTCCTTGTCCACGAGCCTGCACAGACAGGCTTGTAGACAGAGCTGCCTCCTCCCCAGGACCAGGCACAACCATTGCCCACCCTGGCCACACAACAGTGAGCAGTGCCAGCACAATCCCAGTCCCACAGCAGGTTTTCACAAGTGTGGGAAGCTCTTGGTGACACAGTCCAGCTTGGTGTCCTGGTGTGAGGTGGAAGAGACACTCGGCTTTACAGCCACACTCCATTTCTCCCCCTTTGCTTTTGCCCAGGGGATGCAGAAATAGCAGGGGAGCACATCCAAGCACAGGTATCAGTGGTGCCAAGGAGCCCCCACACCAGGCTGATGGCAGACCTGGCAGAGCTCCCTCACACCCTGTTCACCCCTGGCTGCACCAACAGCCCCCCCGAGCCCCCTCCTCACCTCGGCCCTGGGCCAGGCGTGAGCCACTGTGGCCAGGAGGGAGTCCCTGGCTACAGCAGAGCAGGGGTCCCCAAGTGCAGGGCCAGTGGGGGGAAGCCTGAAGCTTTTCCTGCCCCTGGAGAAGGCACGGAAGCCCTGCCTATGTGTCTGGGCCACACGGCAGCTAGTCCTCTCCAGAGGGTCATCAGGAGGGGCTGAGCTCTGAGCCATCTGTGCCACAGAGTCACAGGGTTTCCAGACAGCAGACATTTCCAGCAGCCTGTGCCATCGGGACAAGCCACGGGGACTTCCCTGTGGCCAGTGCCAGATCTCACTCACATCGGGTAAGAGAAAGTGAGACTGGTCAGACTGGAGCACACTCACCCTGCAGAGCCCAGCCAGGGCACGGCTGAGCCCTGGTGCAGCTCAGCACACCACTGCTTGCAGGCCTCCAGGAGGTAGTATATGGACCATCACTTAGTGACCAGCCAAAAGCTCCTCCACGTGCCAGCTCCATGATCCTCAAGCTCCCTTCCAACCCTAACCATCCTATGATTCCTCAGCAAGAAAAGCACCACTGAAAGATGCAGAGCAGGAGAGAAACAGCCCTTTCTGCCAACGCTGAAAGCATCAAGCACTGAAGCATCATCCACTGCATCCTCCCCATCCGGAGCGCTGTGCCTGCAGCAGGCTCACCCTGCTGGGGCAAATAAAGCTCTCCCAGCAGCAGCTGCCCCAGCACAGGGCTTGGCTACTGGACTTTGACCAGGCACTGGTCGCCAGCGCAGCAGCACAAACACACAGCACTCGGGGAAACCCCAACACCACCAGCCAGGAGATCAGAGACCAGACTGATCTGCTGGCACAACAGGAGGGAGAGGAAGCAACCAAAGACATCTACAGATCTGCATTCCAGGGAGCAGTTTTCAAGTACAGCACTTACTGCAGGTGATGCATTATATATTATATATTCCTCCCTCCTTTCAGACACATGCTGTGGCATCTCGACATAACGACTCCTTCACCAAGGGGCTGGGGAGGCTGTTCCTGCCAGCTGCACACTGAAGCTTTTTGTCCAGGGCAGTTTTGGCTCTGCAGCCCCCCGAGTGTCTGTAGGAGGAAGGCTTTGTGAAGAGCAAGGACCGAGCAGGACATCCAAGACCATGGACGCAGAGAGGCCGTGAAGGGAGCACTGGTCTGAACTGGCTGCCACAGTGTTACTGCCACACAACAGCGACCAGTCTCTGTGCTCCTCTCCGTGTCTAATGCCACTCTTCCTGCAGGTTTGGCTTAGGACTTTTTGCCGATATACACTTGAATTTAGGGCATAAATGTGAAGCAGAGGTGAATTAGCCAGTGCCACTAGGTCGCAGGCTGCTTCCCCTCTCCCTTCCCCACCAGGGTTTGTCACCCCCCTGCTGCCCCACAGAGCTGCACAGATCAGGGTTAGGCATTTAGAGGAGGCACCAGTTTAAGCAATGACTGAGAATCCTCCACTTGTGCACTACTATAGCCATTTTTAAGTGCACTGAGAGTATTAGCATTAATCTTCAAAGTGTTTAGGAAAACTAGTTTAATTAGGCAGGTCTGATTAGTTCTTCTCCAAGCTAGCAGTTTCTAGAATATCCTGCAGAAGTGAGTTCCACCAGCTAATTACCCCCTGCCTGAAAACAGTCCTTTCCATTTGCCATCGCTTCACCTGAAGCAACGCCACGTCCCTGGGAGGACGGCACACGCAGATGCTTTTAACTCGCTTCTCTGCCACGGTACAAGTCCTGGGAATCTCAACACACCTCCTCAAAGTCGCACCCAGCCACAGAACATACGGCTAGAAACCGCACAGCGCCGCTCGGTAAACCCAGTCTGTTCTTGCCTATGTCAAAGCTCAACAACTCAAAGTTACTATTTTAGGATCTGCTGACCGCTAAAGCACAAAAATCAAGCCATTCCCAAGCATTTGTTCACATGTCAGAGGAGATACACCACAAAATTTCAATGTCCAGGTGATAAACTGCATCTTGAGCACAAAAGAAGTGCCACAACCCATCTGCTCGCCCTCTCAGGAGGGAGAATTTGTCCATGCAGGGCAGTACAGACAGCAGGCACTCCCACATCCCTCTTGTTGGCTCAGCGACCACCCTCTGAGCCCACCAGTAACTCATCTCACTTCTTCCTCAGGACTTTGGTTTTGCAGGAGCTGCCGAGGCGCTGCTGGCACAGCCCCACTAACAGATCGTCAGGGGAGCGGTGCGGACGGGTTTCCATTATTTTAAGTGTACCATTTAAACACTGTTCACAGAAGAGCTGGCCGAGAGGGTGCTGAAAACACTGATGGCAGCCAGCAACTTGTCAACACAGGTGGTGATAACAGGAGCTGGGCTGCACCCATGTCAGCAATAGCCCAGTTCCCCCAGTATAGTCGGGGCTCCCAGGGGCCCAAGAAGCAGGCAGCGATTCTCTAGCCTACCTAGAAGACCTAGCAACTGCCACCATTGCTGCCAAAAAGCCTCAAGGCAAGAGAAGAATTAATTTCCCCATCACTTTATTCAGCATCAAGATTTTCATCACAGTTTTGGGGTACTATATCACAAATTTTACCCCATCCAGTCAGGGAATTGCTGGCATTTGCTATTCTTGCTTGCTCACAGGATGAGACTCCAGCTGTTTTAGGCAAGGGGGAGCATTCAGCAATGCCACCAGGAGCAGCAGAGGTGGTTTTGCCAGAACATTATGAAAAACCCTTCCCACACCCAGATGACTAGAAATTCTTTGTAAGCTAAAAAACAAACCCCACCCTGTAGCCACAGGGCCAGAGAAAGCACATGTGTCAGCAGAGGAGGAGACAACAATGCAACGCAGCCTCTGCGCAAGGGAGATGGAGACAGCATGGGGCTGAACACACACCTCCCTGTGCTCACCCAGCCCATCAAAAATACTAACCCTTCGTTAAGACTCTCTTCCCACTTGGACATTTGCTGTCAGGCAGCCAAGCACCCAAGATCTACATCTTCAAAGCTACACTCATCAAGAGGGTTTAATAGTTGGATTCAATTGAAGCTATTTCCTCCCTTAAGTATGTACAAACCAAGATGTGGCAACATTATGCTAATCCTGAAGAATCAAAGTGAAAATTGCTGGGAAACTTCCGTTCACTGAGGCACAGGACAAGCTTTGCATGTCAGAGAAAGCTATTCCATATTCTAATTCACAACTTAACATGGCATTAGTTATAAGATTAAAAAAAAACCAAAATCACATGAAGCACAGAGAAGGCTGTAGCAGGTTGTTAGCATTAGCATTAAGTTTGCCAGTGATTTGCTGCTGCACCAACCAGCACAGGCAACACTGCCTGATCCAAAGAGGCAGGAAAGTCCTTAGGGTCAGAGCAGACAATTAAGCAAATATTTCAACCTTCTAATCCTTTTGGGTAGGTACTAGGAAGCTTTTGAAAGCATAGCTGTTATCCCTGCTTGGATTTCTGGATGCTCCTGCATGAACTAACCCCTGTGCACACAGCAAAGCTGAGCTGACTTCCTTCTCTCTCCCTGGCTCGGCACAGAGGGGTACGTGGAGAAACAGCAAACGCCCCCCGTGACGCTGCTCACACTCTTCTCCCAGAGGCCAAGAGGCCCCAGCTTTGATTTCTTAAGAATTTCAAATATCACAAGCGCTCCCAGAACAATGGTCCCTTCTCCCATCCTCCCAAGGGAGGGGATAAGCCCAGAGTACCCGGAGTAACCCCAGCACTTTCTGGAATACTTTGGTCCAGGAATGGAGCGGGGCTGTTTGACAAAGGGGCCCCTGTGCAGGCTCCAGCGCTGAAATGAGAGACCAACAAATCCCAAGAGTGACCCGAGCCTTCTCCAAGCACATCTGAGGCTCTAATATCTGTGACCTAAATAGCTTCAAGCCACCAACAAGTCTTCATCTTTAGTTTGCTTTTAACTAGAGGCTCCAAAACTCCGAGTCCCTAGTTCACAGGCCTGAAGAGCCCCTGTAATCTCTCAAGTTGAGAAGCCCAGACCACCACTCCCCAGGCACAAACACGGGCAGCAGAAGGTCTGGATTTGTACAGTACCTGTTGGCCCACACCCATGTTCATCTGGTCCTCCAGCCTGCAGAACCTGCTGTAAAGGCACTTTGAAGATCTAAGACCATTAACTGGAAAAGGGAGAGAAGGGAGAGGCCAGTGAAGAGCCCGACCACATCCACTTAACAGATCCCGTTTCTAGGCAACAAAACTAAAGGCCCAGTCTTAGTTACGCTCTTCTTGTGACATTTTGTCTGCTGTGGCACTCTCAGGCCCTCCTCCTTTCTGTCCTGCTGTCTTGAGTTCGGTATTTGACACGATGACCCCCTGGCCTTCCAAGGAAGGTTACAGTAAAACCTGGTCTCCAGCAAAAATATTAAGTGTCACTGGAGCATCCCCTGCTGCTTTCAGGGACCTGCTCCACTGCAGAACAGACTGCTGCATTTTCCTGCCCTGAAAGCCATGTACCAGAAGACTTCTTGGCTTCATTTCCCACCTTGCTTACATTTATTCCTGTTTCCAAATGACTGATCTCCTCTCCCTCTGCTCCTCTCAACTCAGCTGTTGTATAGCTCCAGCTATAAAACAAATCAAACTCAGAAATCCTAGGGCTGTTCTGCAGGATATTCCAAGAAGCTTCCTCCCAGGACTCCACCTGTAAACACTAAATACCAACAAGCAGATAAAGCAGAGCTTTTGGCACTGGCACTTTTGCTGTTTCTCATCTCTTGCAGGACACTAAATGGAAGATGTTAGTCTGACGGGATGGGAAGGAGGTAAAAACCACTAGTATAGAGTGGCTTGAGGAAGGTGATCAGAATGATCTTGAGTCTGTTTTGAAGTTATTCCAGCAAGAGACAGTTTATGAGAGGTGTTTTCGGAAGAAGCCGCTCCTTGCTGAGACACAGCTACCTGACCTTCCTGAAAAAGAGTGTTCTTTTCATCTCCCAGAGCCCGATGGGCCTCCAGGAGAGGCTGTGAAAGACACCACCCCAGCTAGACCTTAGTCCAAAGAGCAGTAAACATGTGCCATGAGCAGGCTTTCCATGGTGGCTTGTTTAACAGTGCAGAATGGCCTCCAGAAAAGCCTGTCCACGATGCTGCCTCTCCCTGTTCCTCTTCAGCTTTCCCTCCAGCACGTACAAGAGCCTCACAGGGCTCTCGGGCAGCACCAAAGCCCCCACTCCAAACACGCACAGAAGCCTTTTGTCAATTAGAGAGTAATCTAAACAGTAACTAAAGTGGTGCCACGGAAAAAATGTGAGGTCTGCTGGAATCTTTGACAGAAAACACCAGTGCAGTACCAAAACTATCATAACAGCTCCAGTGGGAATGGAGCTTCTCAGCCCAGGAGCTGACTGAGTTGGGGGTGCTGGAAAGGAAGTGATGGGGCATTTTGCTAGAGGTCTTCAAGAGCCATGATCCTACCCAACGGCTGTGCCACCAGTCCTTTGGAGAGCATGAACAGAGGTTTCAGCAAGCAGGTGTTTGTCCCTGCCCATCTCTTCCCTCCACCCCAAGCCCAGGCATTTCAGCAGCTCTTACAGCAAGGAGAAGACAACTGGAAAGCAGATAGGCCACAAAGTTCCTCCTGCAAAGGCTGGACAGAACAAACAAGCTGGACAAACTGCCCCTTGCAAGCAGGGACAAAATGGTTTTGGAGAGAACCAGCTCGGACTTTCCAAATAGCTCCTGGGTGTAAGGAGCCAACCCAACAGCGTCTGGAGGAGGCCTGACCTTGCTCCCACACATGCACCCAGGTGAGCACGCTTCCACCAGCTCTTTGTGAAAAATCCCACCTCTGTGTTTCTCTTTAAATCCCGGTCAAACCAGACACTTTGAAGATTGCCCAAGGCTGTAGCTATTTCTCCACTTGTCCATCTCCCCACACTTGGGCAGGAACAATTTTGGGCTTGGCATGAACTACTGCATTCATGCAGCCACTCCTTGTCATGCCAGCTGTCCGACACCAAGACTGGCTGTAGGATGAAATTCATAGTAACAGCAGCTTACCCTTCCAAATGAAATGCCCATCTTTCCATGCAGTGCTTCCCAGGGCAGTCACCAGCTCGGCCTTTGCCGTGTCTGGCTCCAAGGGATGGCTGAGAACAGAGTGACACTGGCTCCCCAGCACAGATATCACGTCAGCTACTCGGGGGGGTCCTCCAGCAAGGGCTTTTGCCTTAACTGGCCTTGTGAACCACTGGACAAAACCAACCAAACTGAGCTCATGGAGACACAAAGCTAGAGCAGCATTCAATTTGTGGGGCCCGGAGAGCTTACGCAGCAGCAGGTCTCCATTTGCCAGAAGGACCCTCCATCAGTTAGAGGAAAAGCATGGCAGGAGACACCAGGGAACTGCCTCCAGCAGAGGGACACTGCTGGGAGGGAGACTGCCCCTGTCACTCCAGCCTGAACGGCAGAGCTGCACCAAGCAGGGACCCTCAGCACACACACACTGCCGTGGTGCCACCGGGGCTCAGGTCACTCCTGATGTCTGTCATACCAGACAGGGAAACAAACCAATCCAACCCCTCCTCCTACATTTTCCTAGAAAGCACCTTCAATAAAACATTCAGGATGTTTATGAACCACACTTTCAGAGGAAGAGATACCCCAGTCAAGTTCCTTAACTCTTCTGGCATGGCCCAGATCCAAGACAGACACACTAGATACCAACTGAAGATACTTCATAATCTTACGAAGCAACTAAACACTACAGAGGTCCATCCCTCAGGAGAAGAAAGCTGCTCTGAAGTCTCAGCCAGGGTTTAGCTGAAGGTCAGTGAAATGGAATGACTCTACCAGAGGCAGTCTCCTCTGTCCAGCTTCTGGCAGCCAGGCAGGAGAAACACTACCAACTTGCTGGCAGCAAGAGAACGGCGGAGCAGGGAGAAGTGCTGTCAAGCAGCTGAAAAAAGGAAGTGCTGAAACTGCTCCCGTTACAGCACAGGTTAATGCAGACCTAGAGCACACACCGCAGAAATTAATTTTCCTCCTCAACATACCTGAAGAAACAACAATGTTCTCAGCTCTGTCACCATGTGACAGCAAGGGGATAAAGGAGATTTTTCTCTAAAAGCCTTTCAAAGGCCAAAACCAGCCACAAGGGCTTCTGAAGATAAATTAATGGTCCTGTGGCAACTGAAGAGGTGGGACAACAGCAAATAAGTGCCTTTAACTTTCGAGTGTCTGGTTTCTATCATCTTCCAGCCACATGAAGCTGGTGAAGAGCTGGAAGCTCTCCTGCTTGCTCCATCTCTCACTGTGCATTAACCCCTGCTCGGGGGGGCTGGAACGTTCCCAGACACAAGCGGGGTTGTCCCAAACAGTGCTGCCCCACAGCACCCCTGGGGCCCGCTCCCGGCAAGCAAAGCATGGCTCTGACAGCCACCACACAAGTGACCATTCCCCACTCGCCAGGGCTGGCGTCTCCAGCGCCGCCATCAGCCCGAGGATGAACCCGACCCTCAGACAGGGATGTAAAGCCACTCTGTTGCTATTACTGTCCCAGACACCCAGAAGACACAGGATGCCTATGAGATGACAGCAGACAAGCTTCATACCAACGAGCCAAAGTCCTGAGATGGTGAAAACAACTCTGCATTAAAGCAATGATAGGAAAAAAAAAATGTCCAACCCCCTTTCAGCAACAGATACAGTTCTTCTATTTTTCTGGCTGTAACCAAGAGGCACAGCAGAGCAGAGGAAACAAAACAGTAACAAGTTATTTTGGATACTGTTTGGTAAACAGATGCGGGGCCAGTTATCTCACCATGGGAACACTCAGAGGAGCAGGCTCTGCCAGGGAGCAGCAGGGCTCTCCCAGAGGTGTTTCACTGCGGGCTCCCAGCACTTGCATCATCTCCATCGGTGGATTCCCAGGAGTCTGCAACATCAGCCTCCTGTGCTGCAAGACCCCTGGGAGGGTCTGTGAAGTGCCATCTCCCCTGGGTACCACGGGACTGGCCCCTCCTACTCTAGCCACTGACACAAGCACGAGGACAGTTAGAGGAGATATTTCTACAGCTAACTGTTAATTACATTAATTGACAAGTGGTCTGACTCAACTGCTACAGAGCCTGGTGAAAACTGGGCCTCTTGCTCCCCATGGCAGGGATGCCTTATCCTTGTGCAAAGGGTGTGCCAGCAGCAGTGAGTCACCTCGCACACACAGCAGGCCACTGCTGTCACACTTATGCCCGGACTGCTTCCTACCCCGGCGGGACTCACACCAGCAGTCACTACTGCCTGCTTTGAGTGCTTTGAGCAGCACACAGCTCCCGCAGCAAAGAGCAAGGCAAGAAGCAAGGAGTCTGTTGGAGCTGGCAGTCAGGAGCACCATTAAAGGCAAGGTCTTCTGCACAAGTGAGCACAGCAAACACCGGTGCACAGGAGTCCCTGAACAGAAGACCATGATCAACACCTGTGAGGTCAAAGGAAACATGGAATAAAGGCACAGTTCTAGGTGGGCAGCACCACAGATAACATGAACTCAAAGTGTGCTCATGCTGCTCGCTGTGACACGAGTGCTACAGCCGCAGAGCTGGGAGCAGACAAGGCAGGGCTCCAGAAGCAGCCCAGGGAGAGCCAAAGCCCTTTCTCCTCCTCCCACTCGGTGGGGAGCAGCCTGTCACCCCCACTGCCACCCCCAGCCACGTGCTGGGTGGTCGCACACAGGGACCTGCTGGGCTCAGGGCTACAGCTGCAGCATCCCAGGGTTATTAACATTCCACTAATGAAGTAGGGGACAGAAGAGCCCACATCACTTGTGGTTCCTCTAGGTCAGGAAATCAAGCATGTGGCAATCTGCAATACTAATATTAGCGTTGTGTTAAATTAAGTACCCCCTTTCCTGAGAGCCAGGATTGTCTCTGACTGAAACAGAGCACACCCTCCAAAACTGCCATCAGGGCAGGACACACACCTCCAGGACAGCACAGTCTGTACCCCAGGACTACTCAGTGTCAGTGACAGTTTTAGAACTGCTCCCTGTTCAGAATTAAGGAAGAGAGTTCCTGGGCTACGGCGGTGCAGAAGGAAACACCTGGATACAACCATTTCAGGTGTTTTGAATGAGGTAGTTAGTTTTGCACAAGGGCACCCCTACACCCCGATTCCACAGACACTCAGATGTGCACACACAGCTCAGGAAGCCACCAGTGCCTTGGGACACTGAGCACCCCATCCCAACGAACACCATCCTTCACTGGCCTGAGGACTCCAGCTTTCTCTTTGCTTGCTTCTGCAGCGATCGTGAAGTATGAGCATGATTTAAGGGGAATTTTAACACAGTAGCAAATCACAGGACTGGAAGCCTCGCTTTACTACATTGTTACTTTTTTTTTTCCTCGGGAAGTTACATTCTAGGATGTTCTGCCTTTGCCCGTCCAGCCAGATGCCGTAATAGCCCTCCTCATCACTAGATGTAGCCCTGAACATAAACATAATAGCATTTAAAGCTGGAGATGGGCTCCGGGAGGCAAATGATCTTGCAGTTTCCAAGTCCTGGATGTTATCGGAGAATGCTCTCAGGAATCTGATTAACGAGAAAACTGCTTTGTGGTTTAATTCGGCAGCACTTGCCAAAATGAACAAATGTGCCTTAGGCTTTGGCTCTTGCACATTAGATGCCAAAAGCTTCAAAACATTGAAGTTATTTGACACTTCCTTTCGATTTCCCACATACAATGTATATTCTCTGCGCATGAGTATCAGAAAACCCTATAGTTTCTACTAGGTGTGTACGTGTGAGCAACACAGTGCAAAGAGTCATGGCATGGAATAGTAACTGCTTCTGAGATGTTAAAGTGATGGGTCTTGTGGTAGCTGGCAAATCAGAGGCCGTCCTGCAATGTCCCACTGTCACTCAGGACGTTCAGCTCCTTCACAGAGAGGGAGGTGGAACTCTTTACCCTCTGAAGGTGCCAGGGAACAAGAGGACAAACTGAACCCAAGAGCAAAACAGCACAACCCAAAACTCTGGAAGATTACACTTAAAAAATAATCCCCAAACCACAACTAAGCATAAGTTTCCCTACATTAAGACAACCCAGCTATCCCCCTTCCCACCCCTGTCCCCCCCCTTACTGCCCAAGGACTCTGTGCAGCCCCACGAGGTGAGCAACAAGCACTGGCTGCCTCTCAAGCAAGAAAAATAACCAGGACCTCAACACACAAACACTTCAGTGACTGCACTCTGAGGAGTGTGAGCAGAGCTGGAATCACAGCACTTGAACTTGGTCATTTCCAGTATCTTTGAGAACAAGGGCCCAGCTTTTCACGCCCTGGTACCCAACAGGCTGCCAAGAACCAATTCAGATAATTTATTAAGCATCCTGCCTTCTGCAAGTATTTACCAATACTAGAAAAATTAGACCGCCTATTCAGAGACACCTTACTAAGGAAATTAACTCATTTAATCAATGAAACTCCACCATAAAGCCAGCTAAGAAAGTTATTCAGAAATCTCACCCATGAAAGGAAAAGGGAACTCTCTATCCTTAGTTTTTAGATCCTGGAACATGCAGAAACTGTGCAGAGACCGGAGTTCCCATATATACAAGTTCCACTGCAGAACATGCAAAGTTCCCCCTTCAGCAGACACTGCTGGGCTATTTCCAACCTACAGTTATGACTGGAGCTGTGTGAAAACCCCAGCTTTGGTCTTCACCGCTTAGAGGTGTGGGAAAAGAGCAACCAATGGACCAGCCCCCAGAGCTGGAGAACTGCAGCCAGTGCTTCCCAGCCAGAGACCCCGCTGGCAGCCCACCAGCACTCACTGGACCCTGACGCACGACAGCAGATGAGCTCCCAGTGAACAGAGCCGTGAAGCAGCCCCACTCCATCAAGGGCAGCGCTGGGCTTGGCATCAATCAGCCTTTGGTTCGCACGAACAGGCTCAGGGAACCTCAGGACAAGAGGCCGATGGAGCAGCATCCACCGCCCCTTCAAACCAGAAGGCTGGTAGTAACGTGAAGCCAGGTGCATGAAAAGCAGACAGGACACAGGACCATGGGTCTGTCCATGTCACAGCACAGTGTGCACAGGTATATCCTACACCAGTTCAGCCCAGTTCCCTCCCACATACATTCACGCTCCACCGAAACCTCAAAGGACTTGGAAAACCTGGGCAAGGGCTTAAGCACGGGTTGTGGCTTTTGGGATCACTCACTGCAGGAGGTCACACTGCTTCTGTGTGCCACAAACCGGCGAGCTCTTCCCAAGCTTCTCGTGACCCCGCAAAGGGGACTAAGCACCAGCCAGTCCTCACACCCCTGAGGTTAAAGTGACAGTTCAGCTTCCAGCACCAGGAGGCATTGGGATCAAGAAACACGTCTAACAGACTGCCCAGCTGAGCTTCCTGTCCGTCTTTAAAGCTTCTCAGTGTTGCACAAGCCAGAGAGCAGCAAGTCTGCCTAAAACATGCAAATACCACTGACACAGAAGTGATTCACATCCTTGAAGTGCGTCACCACTGGCGGGACAAGGAGGTCTTTAAGACTGAAAGCAGCTGAGTGCCACCCTTGTGCCCTCGGTGCTGGCCCTGCACCAGGTAAGCTGAGCTCAACGTGAGTGGAGAGAGCCCAGGCAAAGGCAGACCTTGGCTCTCTGGGGTATCTAACTTCTGCTGAGGGGTTAGAAAAGAACATACAAGACAAAAGCCAAATGCACCTTTCTTTAGAGCAAAGGGAAGGACTGCATTATCTCTTGCCACTCACTGACCAGCAGTTACCAAGAGGTGAAGAGACACCACGAAAGAAGTCCTGCTCTCTCATTCTGAAACACAGCAGCTTATCCAGGTGGGAACCTGGGGCATACAGATGTTCTTGAGTAACTCCGCTTTTAGTCACCTACCTATGAGCACCTGAAGCTCTGCATCACCCATTCTCTATAATAGTTTGCTTTGAGCACAATCTATATCTTGTTAACCTCCATCTCCGGGCAACAATTGCAGGAGCTCTGTTTACCTCTGAACAAGTGTACATGGCCATTGCTGCTACAGGATCAGCCAGCTCTAGTTTCCAAGCCTTTATCAGAGATCACACAAGACAACCTGATTTTCCTCTCCAGGTCCTGGCTTGCAGCGTGCAGCCTGCTGACTGATGGCCTGAACAAGCACCGGGTGTCACAACCCTTAACCAGCGCTGCTGAAAGAACGCCTCAAACTTCAGCGCTGGAAACGTGCCCGAAAAACTTGTCACAAATTTCTCTACCTTATCATTCAGGCAGGAATGCCATTTCCCTTGATATCTCGGAGAGAGTTTGCAGAGTTATTCTGCGCACTCTTTCCTTTTAAGTTTAGATACTTCTTCCCATCCTGTAGGCAACCATCTTCTACAAAGATACCTTTTAAAATGTGTTTGAGTGACAGGTACGTTGTCCTTATGTCTGAATTTCTGAGAAGTCAGTAAAACATCACATTAATTTGCAGGATATTAGGTTTTATGTTTCTGTTCCCACCCTCAAGTATTGGCCAGCACCTCAGTTTTTCCTTCTGCAAGTGCATCAACTGCTACAGATCCCAGTCAGGCCAGTCTGAGGGATTCAAGAAACCTCCAAGTACGGAGGGAAGGGGTTTGCGGTGGGGAAGAGATATCAGACAACACAACTGCAAGGTTAAAGCATCTGTGCTGTGGTCCAAGGTGGTCAGTCCAGCCCTGGAGGTGGAAGCAGGTGAGAGGCTGCAGAGCAGGAGCAAGGAAACCTGGTGCCATTTGCAGGGCTGTGACAGAGGAGGGGGGCTCTGCCTTCTCCTGACCTCCTGCTCCCCAAAAGGAGCACAAAACTGCCCCCGTTTCCTTTATAACAGCAGCAATGGAAGAACCAAGCAGAAAGCCTGAAACACCCAGAGATTTGTCGCTCACAGGAGCTGCTCCTGCTGAGTCCACCCCAGACTGGGTGAGCCCATTCCCCACCAGCAAGAGTTACCTGCTAGAAGTGATGGGGAGAGAAGAGCTTCCAGGCTCCCCCACGGAGGACCATTAATTCAGTCAGGTTCTTTGTATTTTTGAAAGACAAGGGTACAAAAGCAACCTACACAGCCTCTTCTAACAAACTCAGTATATATATATATATAGAATCATAGAATTATCCGAGTTAGAAAGGACCTTTAAGATCATCGAGTCCAACCATCAACCTCACTCTGATAAAACCCATCACTAAACCATGTCTCCAAGCACTATGTCAACCCAGCTTTTAAATCCCTCCAGGGATGGTGCCTCAACCCCTTCCCTGGGCAGCCCATTCCAAGGCTTCATAACCCTTTCCAGGCCAAAATTGTTCCTAATCTCCAATCTGAACCTCCCCTGGTGCAACTTGAGGCTGTTCCCTCTTGTCCCATCGCCTGTTCCTTGGGAGAAGAGACCGATCTCCCCCGGCTACACCCTCCTTTCAGAGAGTTGGAGAGAGGGAGATATATATACGACAGATTCAGAATCCAGCAGTGGAGATTACACGGTGGTCACATTATCTGATGTACACTTGGCATTCAAGTCTGCCAAAAGTCCTCACTGGCATCAGAACAGAGCGACAGACTATCACGTCACAGACTCAGCCACGGAATTATCCCCAGATGACCCCCTTGGGCACAAACAAGTTTGGGGGATAAGGAATTCCATGCAAAGTTTTATTCTGAAAGAATGAGCCATTTCACAGCAACTTGCTCATGTAGTAAAGGAATTTGTTGGGGTTAACTGTTCAGACAAGCCTATGAGTAAGGACAGAAGGACTGGGTTCCTTCTAGGAAGCAATCTATTCATAACCTTTAATGGAAATCTCCAAATACTTTGGAATTAGCTGCTTTGCTGTATCAAGGGAAACTTCATCTTACCCTTCCCATAGATGAGGTAGTTTTCTACAGACACAGATAATTGAAAGTATGCTAAAAGGAATGGCTAAACTTACAAACCATGCAGAATTTATAGATGAGCTTCCAACTCTTTCTGTGAATGACATCCATCTGCAAACTGTAGCCCTAAACAATTCCAATCTTAGCTTTTCATGCATTAATTTTCTCCTCGATAATAACTACAGTGCCAGAAGCCTTAGAGCCCAGTAGCCTTGGTGTGGGTGGCTCCACAGCCCTTGTAGGAATCGGGACAGATTCAACCAACATTAGGAGAAAACTAAAACATTTCCTACCCTCTACAGTTTTTAACCAACATTAGTTAAAAAAAAAAAAAGCAGCAGGTTTTAGCATCTTCGGCCAGACAGCTAGCTATTTTAAGATCAACAGCACTACAAATTAACACAATTCAAATGCAATTGAATGTCCTTCTAGTCACACTTTCCTCCTAAACAAGACACTTATCAAAGGTTCCAAGGGAACAGACAAGGTGAAGAACACCTTGTCTTCATGCTATGAGCTGCTCTAGCCTCTTGTCTTAAAAAAACAGCAATTGAGAAAGTAAATTAGGAAAAAAAAGAGAAGGCTGTCAGCAGAACTGCTGGAAAACAGTTTTGATCCTTTCAGGAAAACAGCCAGAAATTTCTCTCGCACTGAAAAAGTCAATTTGTTTCAGCTTCCACATTACATGAAATTTTATCCCTTTTGTCTGAATACAAGGCTGCTTAAAACAAGCAAAGCACAAGGGAGAGGCTGCAGCGTTGTGCTTGCCAAGCAAGCGCCAGCCCCGACAGCTTACAGCCTGGAGCCACCCAAGCCAAACCCTGCAGGTGCAGCGCACGGGGCCCTGGGGAGCAGCAGGATGAGAGCACCCCAACTCCCCCCAGAGCTCCAGATCCACCCCTCAGCCAGGGGAAAATGGGCATGTACACCCTAATATCACACTAACACTAAAGTTACAGATAACGTACTTCTGTGATAGCTATGACAAAGCCCCTTTATCAGAAGTGACAAATCATTGGAAAGCATTAGGTCCCTGCTTGCCAGGTCAGGCACTGAAGACTGTCCTGCCTCTCACTAATCAGGAGGAGATTCATTAATATTTGAGTAGGCTGTTACAGCTCACAACACGGTATCCAATACACCGTGCCACGCTCTCAGATAAAGCTGAGGACAAATGCAGGGAGGAGCTGGTACAGAGCAGAACACATCCCCACACAGCCTTCCCAGTGACAAGGCATGGCATTTCAGGAAAGGAGAAGAAAATTCCCAGCGTTTTGGCAAAGAGCAGAATGAAGCCACGAAAGAAGCCCAGTTCTCTGCTAGGTTACCATCTCTGCTGAGCTCACACATGAGGGCACACAAGTTAAATCCTGTCAGCTCTCATGATCTCATCACACAGCATTCAGCAGCCCAGCTATCCCATTATTTGCTTAAGTATTCCCACAGTGGACACAGCCGTGTTAGAAAGGCAAGAGACCCCCAAGAAGTTCTTCAAACTGCCACCCTGGTGATACAGCAGCTCCTCTGACCGCCGTCAGGGCCAGCCGGACAAGCCCCGGGACCCAGCCCCAGGGAGCACCGAGCCCCTCAGGCTGGGAACGCAGCCTGGGGGCACTTGGGTTTTCAGCATCACCAGTATGTGTTAACAGGGCTCAAGCTGGAGATAAGGGGCTTCCTGCCATTTATTTATTTATTTTAAGTAAGAGAGCTCAACAACAGCCATGGCAATGAAGAGAGTTTTAAGGAAGTGATTATATTACCTCTTCCACCATCGCTGCTGAAGCACCAGCCTTAAAACTGCAGCTGTAATTCGGGCTCATTTAAAAGCTCAGTGTCTTCCCCGAGACCTATTGAGCTGTTCTGTTTCTCCTCCCAGCTATTGATTACCGGGGTACACGGGGCAAGGGGGAATATTAACAACTGCCTCCAGGCCACTTTTCAGTGATGCCATAGCTTGTGACATCACGACTGTCTCCATGGCAACACGGCAACACAACTGAATCCAAACAGGAGGCCAATTAGAACAAGCAAGCTCTTTTGTGGTTGGAACCATAGTAATTAACGGTAATAAGAGGAGCTGTTATAGAAAGCACATCATTCCAACAATAAAAACCTTGCTTTTAGTTTGCCAGGTGAACCTAAAACCCCCAAACCACAGCTAAGTATATATATAAAAAAGCCCTTCTAGACTGGAAAACCCATGATATCATTAGCTTCTTTCCCAGCTCTAATGAACACCAAGGACAGCCTGGATCACTGAAATAATTTTTCCTCTCCCTCACATCAAGATCTCTGTCCCACTGTAGCCTGCCCACATGCTTAGGAGGCTTCTCAGCCCGTCACGCTCAAGCAAAGCCTCCCAGTGCTTTTCAACTCACTACAATTAGCACACACGTTATGTGTGTGGGGGGGAACACAAAAAAAACCCAACCCAAGGCTGCCAATCCATCGTGACTCATGCCAGCAAAGCCTCCACCTTCAAGGATGAAGCACAGTCAGGATTTGAAATAGATGATACGAACCAGACCTGGACCCTCTAGGTATCTACATCGTGTTGTTTTCAACCTCCAGATCAATAGGAGACAGAGAAGCAATCTCTGCTGGTCTAAGTTAAATGGTTACGGTGCTGCTGGGGGCATGTTAAGCCAAATCTGACTCCCAGACTGATCTCTACTCTCCACCCTACAGAGCATGTTAATCAGGAAGCACTTGCTGCTGTCCCAGAGATAAGGCAACTGCTGTATTGCTCCAGAGTGCCCAGGAGAAGCACAAAGCTCCCCACAGTCCCCAGGGCAGAGCAGCTGTTTAGAGTGTAGCACAACTGGGCACCTCTATAGATTCAGCCCATTAAACACTAGCTACATCCAGGAGTACATTTACAGCATTTTTCTTAAGCAAACCTAAACACTGCAGCACTCCATGAATAAGCTTCCCAAGAGAACAAGCTTGAAGGTGGAAGCCACAGCATGAAGTCAGGCCACCTGGAGTGAGGAAATCTGCACCCAATGGCTCGGGCACAGCAATCCTGAACAGACTCGTGGCTGCGCTTAAACCTTCAAGGGTAACGCTGCTTCCCAGAGCTGCAGCCAGCTGACCTGCTCTGCTCCTCTCCTGCTATTCCAGGGGAAAGAGAGGCAGGTGAAACAGAGCCCCTGGGTCCCTTGTACTGGCATGTGGATGCTGGGTAATCAGGATCACAGCTGGTTGGTGATAAGGGGCACAGCTGGCTAAAACTCTCATTGAGCCAGCTTAAAAAAGTGATGCTGAGAAGCATCACGCCATAAGAATTAGCATAAAATAGATTTAACAGGTACCCTCAACAACCACAGCAGCAACAGTTCTCAATCATAATCCATCCAAGTGAAAGTCTTTGTACACACCACTTTCACTAGCTCCTACCCCAGACGGGCCAAGTTATTTCACACGGAACAGCGGCACTTGAGTTAAGACATTACCAGTGACCAGGGCTCCTGCCCAGGATTCACCCAGCCATTAAAACTGAGCCATCCTGTGGCACACTTCCGAGACATGGGACAACGGGACCTCCTCTACCCAGCCACCTGGCTTTAGTTCAGAATTCTTTAGTTCATTCCAGCCTCGGCATTCCTGGGATGTGAGCTTGTTCAGCCTGAACTGCCATCATAGAATCATAGAATGGTTAGAGTTGGAAGGGACCTTAAAGATCACAAAGTTCCACCCCCCCTGCCCTGGGCAGGGACACCTCCCACCACACCAGGTTGCTCCAAGCCCCCTCCAACCTGCCCTTGAACCCCTCCAGGGATGGGGCAGCCACAGCTTCTCTGGGCAACCTGGGCCAGGCTCTCACCACCCTCACACCAAACAAGTTCTTCCTAATAGCTAATCTAAACCTCTCCTCTTCCAATTTAAAACCATTACCCCTTGTCCTGTCACTACACTTCCTGACAGAGTCCCTCCCCAGCTCTCCTGTAGCCTCTTCAGACATTGGAAGGATCACATCCTCCCGTTGTCCGAACACAGCCCCTCACCCGCACCCGTGGGTGCCGGCAGAGCAAGAACACGATTCAGTAGGAACCAGGCCGTGCAGCACCAGAGAAAGCCATCAGCTACAGAAGGGAAAGAAACCTGAGAGAAGCAGAAATAATGACTTTGGAAATAACAAGCCTCCAAAGTTATTTTTAGAGCTGCCTCCTCCAGCACCCAAGATATTCAGAGCCCTTGAAAAAAAAAAAAAAAGAAATCAAAGGTAAGTACACAAATAGCAGTGTCAGAAGAAAGCAGACAGTGCTTCAAAGTCTACTGCTGTCAGAGCACCAGCAGCATGAATGGCTGGCCCGGTTCTGTCCTGCGATTCGAGGCAGCCTCGTTAGTCTGAGCTCTGCTCCACCACAGCTCATGGGAACCTCACCAGCTCCACTGGGGCAGTGCCCCACGTGTGCCAGGGGACACCATCAGCACTCCCAGCCCCACTGTGCCACACATGTGCCAGGAGACACAACCAGCACTCCCAGCTCCACTGGGGCAGTGCCACACGTGTGCCAGGGGACACAACCAGCACTCCCAGCTCCACTGGGGCAGTACCACACGTGTGCCAGGGGACACCACCAGCACTCCCAGCCCTACTGGGGCACTGCCACACGTGTGCCAGGGGACACCACCAGCACTCCCAGCCCCACTGGGGCAGTACCACACGTGTGCCAGGGGACACCACCAGCACTGCTCTGTGCCCGGGGCTCACAGCAGGACGGTGCCAGCCTGCTGCCCGGCAGGGCCGAGCACAGCACTTTAAAGCGGGGTAAAGACAGACGGACACTTTCATCCCTGGTTATTAAAGCTCGCTGGTACCAACACCCAAGCTGATGGCTCAGGGGGAGTTTCCTCTCACTGCCTCTCCCACCCGGCCGCCTCCCCGGACAGAGCGGGCTCCCGGGGCGCCGGCACCGCTCCAGGCGAGCGGGGCTGAGCCACGGGCCCGGCGGGGCTGGCGCTCCCCGGGCCGCCCGCCTTCACAGCGGCACCCGCTCCGGCCCAGCGG
>NW_015090802.1:506630-508383 GCF_001431845.1 Calidris pugnax | reverse complement strand
TGCAAAGAGCGGCGGCCGCAAAGCGCGGGCGGCGCGAGGGGAGCGGCGAGGCCGGGCCGGGGCCTTCCCCCCCCGCGCCGGGCAGGGGCCACTCGGCACCGGCGGCACCGGCCACTCATCCCGGAGGTCCCCGCAGAGCCCGTGGCAACGGGATAACGCGCCTCTGGCTTATGCCGCACCCAAGCTCGGGGCACCTCCCGGCTCCCCCGGGGAGCGCCACCGCCTCCCTTCTCATCCCTTCAGCTTGTGGGCTTCTTCAGTCCCGAGGCCACACTGCCCGTGTCGTGTCCCCCCGCCCCGAAAGCCCTGCGAAAAGGAATTAAAGCGTCACACAGATGAACAGCCGAAAATCAGGGACACCACCCGGTGACACTCGGGCCCATCACCACCGAGCAGCACACAGCACCAGCGGTGACACAGGCGGGAGGCAACTGGAGACTGAGATGTCCCAACAAGCTTTTTGCTTCCCAAAGGCCCGATTTCTGCCCAATTCAGTGTTTGTCCTGAGCAAGGCGGTTCCAGTGAGAGCAGGGCTGTACGAGCCTGCCTTGGCAGCCTCCCCTGAGCAACCCGCAGGGTTCGCAGCGCTCATCTCCAGTGAGCACCTTCACAGAGCAGCCATAAAAGCTAATGCACAGCACCGCTATTAGCAGCACAGGCTCCAGAATGCCCTCAAAGACTGCAGGGTGAGGGCGAGATGCAGACCTTGGAGCCCGGAGCCAAGTACAAAGGCCGACAGCAGCAAGGCAACAGGCTCTTGCTGGAACCACTTCCCAGCATCCAGGATTTCCCTGATCACAGCCTTGCTCTTGGCACGCTGCAAACTTGAGGGTCACTGGAACTCAATGCCTTCAAATCAAAGTAGCTACTTCGTGCAGGAGCAGAGCTCAGGAGGTGCAAGCACTGTCCAACACCCTTTTTCTTCCAAGTGACCAGAATAAGCAGCTGTTCAGGCACTGGGAAAAGTTCTCCAGCTCTATTCTACCAGTACCCATCTCCCCAAGCCCCTCTCCCCTGGGAAGTCCCAGTCCACACTGTACAAGGCTGGGCACTACACCAGCTCTGCTTTGCCAGGGAGCTTGCTTTGCTCAGAGCAGCAGCGCTAAGAGGCCAGAATTCCCAGCCCAGGGCTGTGCTGGAGTGGCAGGTCAGACAAGAAAGCACTGGTAGCCATTCAGTAGAGCACACCAAAACCTGGAAGAGTTCCTGGACAGAAATGCTGTGACTCAGGACCCCGTGTTTGAGCCAGGCTGAGAAAAGCCCCAGGGTTCAAAGTAGTAAGAGAAGGCTTCCCAACAAAGCAGTGACCTTACAAGAGGCGAGGGAGACGGGCTGTACAACAGTGTGCTGGCTCCTGAGCTGCCCCGACACACTGCTCTCCACAAGAGCAGCCCTGACTGATCTGGCAGCCCACTGGGCAGTGGCACAGCTCTAACAAGGGCCCTGAGGAGTTCAGGAGCTCCCTTGGGGACAACTCCTCAGTAGCCTTTGGGACACTTTCTCCAGCTTCAGACACACATAGTTGTCTTATACACAAGGCCTAGGCAGGATGCAATATCCATGCTTTAACTTCCCAATTTTAACTGTCTAGTTAATGCAGCTGTGGATAATGCCCACCCCGGGTAGGGAGTTTTAGACTTGGAGATCCCTCTCGAGCCCAGCAAATGCTCCACTGTGGCTCTGCTCAGTTACATCCTCAACCACGCCCAGAATATAAAAAACAAGACACACAGTTCTAAGAAGTTTGACTAAT
>NW_015090802.1:482572-488017 GCF_001431845.1 Calidris pugnax | reverse complement strand
CGGGGAGACCCCCTCTCGGGGGGGGGGGGGGTCACCCAAGCTCGGGGCACCTCCCGGCTCCCCCGGGGAGCGCCACCGCCTCCCTTCTCATCCCTTCAGCTTGTGGGCTTCTTCAGTCCCGAGGCCACACTGCCCGTGTCGTGTCCCCCCGCCCCGAAAGCCCTGCGAAAAGGAATTAAAGCGTCACACAGATGAACAGCCGAAAATCAGGGACACCACCCGGTGACACTCGGGCCCATCACCACCGAGCAGCACACAGCACCAGCGGTGACACAGGCTGGAGACAACTGGAGACTGAGATGTCCCAACAAGCTTTTTGCTTCCCAAAGGCCCGATTTCTGCCCAATTCAGTGTTTGTCCTGAGCAAGGCGGTTCCAGTGAGAGCAGGGCTGTACGAGCCTGCCTTGGCAGCCTCCCCTGAGCAACCCGCAGGGTTCGCAGCGCTCATCTCCAGTGAGCACCTTCACAGAGCAGCCATAAAAGCTAATGCACAGCACCGCTATTAGCAGCACAGGCTCCAGAATGCCCTCAAAGACTGCAGGGTGAGGGCGAGATGCAGACCTTGGAGCCCGGAGCCAAGTACAAAGGCCGACAGCAGCAAGGCAACAGGCTCTTGCTGGAACCACTTCCCAGCATCCAGGATTTCCCTGATCACAGCCTTGCTCTTGGCACGCTGCAAACTTGAGGGTCACTGGAACTCAATGCCTTCAAATCAAAGTAGCTACTTCGTGCAGGAGCAGAGCTCAGGAGGTGCAAGCACTGTCCAACACCCTTTTTCTTCCAAGTGACCAGAATAAGCAGCTGTTCAGGCACTGGGAAAAGTTCTCCAGCTCTATTCTACCAGTACCCATCTCCCCAAGCCCCTCTCCCCTGGGAAGTCCCAGTCCACACTGTACAAGGCTGGGCACTACACCAGCTCTGCTTTGCCAGGGAGCTTGCTTTGCTCAGAGCAGCAGCGCTAAGAGGCCAGAATTCCCAGCCCAGGGCTGTGCTGGAGTGGCAGGTCAGACAAGAAAGCACTGGTAGCCATTCAGTAGAGCACACCAAAACCTGGAAGAGTTCCTGGACAGAAATGCTGTGACTCAGGACCCCGTGTTTGAGCCAGGCTGAGAAAAGCCCCAGGGTTCAAAGAAGTCAGAGAAGGCTTCCCAACAAAGCAGTGACCTTACAAGAGGCGAGGGAGACGGGCTGTACAACAGTGTGCTGGCTCCTGAGCTGCCCCGACACACTGCTCTCCACAAGAGCAGCCCTGACTGATCTGGCAGCCCACTGGGCAGTGGCACAGCTCTAACAAGGGCCCTGAGGAGTTCAGGAGCTCCCTTGGGGACAACTCCTCAGTAGCCTTTGGGACACTTTCTCCAGCTTCAGACACACATAGTTGTCTTATACACAAGGCCTAGGCAGGATGCAATATCCATGCTTTAACTTCCCAATTTTAACTGTCTAGTTAATGCAGCTGTGGATAATGCCCACCCCGGGTAGGGAGTTTTAGACTTGGAGATCCCTCTCGAGCCCAGCAAATGCTCCACTGTGGCTCTGCTCAGTTACATCCTCAACCACGCCCAGAATATAAAAAACAAGACACACAGTTCTAAGAAGTTTGACTAATCTTATGACAAGAACTTGCCACAAAAATTCCCTTTTATCAACTCTTAAATACCTTTCAGCTTTCATCAAATATCACCTTGCGCTATGACAGAGCATCAGTAGAAAGGCATATGCAACTTCTAATCTTTGCTTTAACTCCAGCTCTGACAGACTTGCACCACGAGGAAGAATTTACCTTTGAAACATTCACTACTCAAGTTTCTGGGCCAGCTTCAAACTGGAGAGACAACACAGGAGCTTAAGCTTTGATCTCTTAGAACTAGGTTCAGAAGAGAAGATCATTGCAGTGAAACCTGGCTGTCTTAATAAAGACAAATAAGATACACAAGACTGATAGTCAGCATGTCCTTGATGGAAATACCAGTGCTAATGCTTAAAATTTATGCATCCTTATGCTGCTCCCCTTTTGAGCACTGGTGTCTGACACAGGGAGCTGTAGCCTGTCCCAGGTGAGTCCCTTTTAAAGAGACTCTTAATTTTCTTGGTGTTGCCAGAAGAGCTGACAAACTTAACCCCTGGAGACGCCCCTGCCCAGCAGTGAGATGGCCGGGTTCCTGTGTGTGCTGTCTGCTAAGAGGAAGCAGCAGCAGGCAGGCTGCAGCACCCACGGAGCTATCGGCCGTCCTGCTCACATCCCAGTACGTGCACGTGCCCCTTCATGCCTTTACTGGCAACTTCACAGTGCAAGAGTAAGGCCAGCACCACCACCAAGAACCCCACGGGGGAGGCAGGAGAGAATCCCAACTCAGCTGCCTTCCTTCACAGTATTTAAATGCTGTAAGGAAATTCGGGAGGAGGCCTGGGCATAAACCCCAGCCCCAGAAATCAAACCGGGAGGAGGCCTGGGCATAAACCCCAGCCCTGCCCTCTACAGAAATCAAACAGAATCTCCTGGGGGACCATTACTTGCCCCCAGACTGCTTGTCACCTGCCCCTGACAGCAGCCTACAGTGCGGTGTGTAGACACTGATACTGCCCTGCCTTATGTTGCCCGTGAAATTAGAGACCAGACCCGCACGGGCAGATGTATCCGAGCAGTTCCCTCACTGTTTTCAGCAGAAACTGCAAACGCTTTCCAAACAGTGCTGTTTGGATTGACAAGCCAGCCCCAGAGAGAGCAGAGAGGCGAAGCACAGGGCTAAGGACTTCAGCCACCGGGCTGTCATTGCCCTCCCTTGCCCACCGCTTCTCCAGGGGACAGACGGCTGACTTAGTGCTCCCATCTGTCCCAAAGGGCCAGCAGTTCATTAATTTTGCAACACAAACTAAAGTGGACAGAATTCCCACTCACCTCATTAACTATCCCATCTGCAAATAGTTTAACTTCCACTTGTTTAAAGGCAGCTTATGTCAAATACCCCGATGTCATTCTGTCCCCCACTTCTCCCTCTCTCCAGGTGACAGGCTGGCCTGGAGATCAGGAGAGATCATTCTTTCCTGAGCTCTTCCAGAGGGACCCGAGTTCACTGTTTTCATCCCCAAGCCCCAACTACAGCCTTCACAGAACTTCATCCCGCGGCCGGAATTCTAATCACCTTTCAAAGCAAACAGCAATCACACTCAGGATTTCTCTGCTCCGATAGGAAACACCCTGACAACTTTTCACTGCAGAAATTAAAGTGGGTTTTTCTTGAACAAGGCCACCCGCCTGCACAGCCTTAATCCTTCCAGCTCACATATGTTACTGTAACTTGCACTGCACTGAATCCAATTACGGCTCCTCATTTCATTAAAGAATATTTGAGGCTGTTGTACAGGTTTTGCACAGAGCAAAACTATCAGCCGAGGAGACAAACCCAAGCCCTGCCCAGCACGGCTCCCCAGCCTCGCTCCTGCAGCGGGGTGTGTAGCGCTCAATTAGGAAAATGAAGTGTCATGGAGTGACTTTTACAGGGTCCCATGAACAGTTCACTCCAAACTATTTGATGCTGACTCAAACAACAGGAAAATCTATATGGGAGACAAGAACTGACACACAGTTACTTATAAGTGCCTGGCAGTTATTAATTATCCATTAAAAGCTTTTTAAATTATATTGCTCTGGCAGCACACAGGGCTAAGGATGAGTTCACAGGTCTCCCGTGCATTACACATGAGGCTGGAGCAGCAGATGAATAACCTCAAGTAGTCAAAAGCGTCCACAAATCTGAACTGCACGCACGGAGCAAGGAACCGAGTATCCAACTCCTGACTCACAGGCAGCTGCGAAGCCAAATGCAAGCTCTCCCCAGCAGCTGACCACGACTGCCCCGTCAGCAAGAGGGCTGGGACACCAGCTCCAGTCCATCAAGTTCCACAAAGGTACCTGCTGGCCTGGGGGTGCTCCGTGTTTCACCAAACCCCATCGCGTTCTCGGTATTCTCCAGGGAGTCAATCCACACACAACTGCAATCAAGGTCTTCGGTACCACCTTTGCTGACGAGGACCTGGCAGGGGCTGCACAGGGTCTTCTCGGCCTTTCAGAACCAGCACCCTGCTCGGCAGTTACACCCGGTGCTGCCAAGGGCCAAGAGACAGAGCCCGGGGCCCTCAGCTACACCTAGAGCTCCTCCACGGCCACGGCAGGAGTGGGGCAGAACTAACAAGCTAGAGATGCAAAACCAGCATATTGCAATCTAGTGCTTGAACCTTAAAGATGAGCTTTTTGGTTTTCCAGGACTGCAACATGTCAGACAAACTGTGCAGACAACCTGAACACCTGGCTACCACCGCGGAGCACGCACGCTCCCATTACCTTCACCCCAAAGACAAGCAGGCTGGATCTGATCACTGGTTGGGTGATCTTCCTTCTCTCCACACGTTCGAGAATGTGTAACTCCATAGCACCAAATTCCTGTTGGAAGGGCAATTACCAGAGAAGTAATTTGGACCCTCTGGAGTCAAGTCTGCCAACTTCCACGAGTTGGCAATCTGGCTTGTTATCATCCCACATGATCGGGATTTATTTTAGGATCTGATGCCACATGCTGTGGGTTGGGTTCTTTCTTTTTTTCCCTTTTCTTCTTTTCCTCCCCCGAGTGGCAAGATACAGCCTGGGAGTTCAAGATCCTAATTCCATTCCTGTCTCAAACAAGAGCTGTCCCTGCACAACCTGGGGTCAAGGTCCGTACCTTCGCAGAACAAGCAATACTACTCCTATGGCAGCATCCTGGAAATAGTCCTCCTTTTTGAACCTCCTCGTGACAGCTGGAGTAAAAATTCAGAGCTACATTTAACTTACTGCTCAAAACCAACTGTAACACCCCCACCCCCGAGGTGACACACTGACACTGAGCTAAACCTGCACCTCAATTCTGGGGCAACCAGCCCAAACCCCGAGCCAGAGCGGGGAGCCCAACATAGGGGACACCTCCAGGGAGCCCCAGCCCCCGACCTGCTCTCCCAGGCTAAAAAAGAGACTTTTCCAAGCCTGCTCCGGCCGGGATGTGCCAGCGGGGCTGCTCAATGTCAGCCTTTCGGCAGCCACCCGAGGCTCCAGCGTTTGTGCCTCACCCAGACAATACCCTTTTCTTCTCCAAGGGGAGGGAGAATCCCAAAAAACACCTTTTTAAAAAAAAAAGGCTCAGCGTCCCCCGGAGCGGGGGGGGGAAGAAATTTAGCAAAGCACCGTTTCATTTCCCCCAGCACCTCAGGGACTCCTCACAGGCCCCGGGCACCGGCCTGAGCCCGGCCGCCTCCCCGCTCGGCTTCCCGGGAACGGGCTCAGCGCCGCGGGGGGGGACGGACGGACGGACACACACCCGGTCTCGGGGCGGGATGGGGGGGACACACACCCGGTCTCGGAGCGGGATGGGGGGGACACACACCCGGTCTCGGAGCGGGATGGGGGGGACACAC
>NW_015090802.1:419171-482562 GCF_001431845.1 Calidris pugnax | reverse complement strand
CGGTCACGGGGGCCCCCGGCGGCGGGGGCGGGTTGGCCACGCGGGGGACAAGCGGCGGCGGCGGGGGCGGCGGCCCCGTGCGTGGCAGCGGCGGGGGGGGGCCCGGCGGCGCTGAACAAAGCCGGCGCCGCCTCCCCATATCCCCCCCCACGCGGGAGCTTTGTCTCCTCGTCACGGCCGCGGGTGCCACGGTGACATTTTCCCCCGGCACACGCCCCCACGCGGGAGTGGGTTGGGGTGACAGAGCCCCGCTGCGCTGCCACCGCCCCCGGCACCCAGCGCCCCGGGACCCCCAGCTGGGTGGCGGGTGTGAGTGCTGTGGGCAATGGTCCCGTGGGTGCCCGGGACCCCCAGCTGGGTGGCGGGTGTGGGTGCTGTGGGCGATGGTCCCGCGGGTCCCCAGGACCCCCAGCTGGGTGGCGGGTGTGGGTGCTGTGGGCGATGGTCCCGTGGGTGCCCGGCCCACCGGCTGCCCCGGGCAGAGCGCAGTGTTAGGGGGAGGGAAGTCCCCAGCACAGAGACACGTTCATGGAAAAGGAACCAGGGAAAAGGGGATGTTGCCCTGGGGGGGTGGGGGGTTGTTTGCTGCTGGGGACAGATTTGCTGGCCAAGCTCCGTCCTGACGGGCACCGGGAGAGGGAGCTGGGCCTCCCTTCAGCGGGTGCTGCGTCTCCTTGCTGCCTGTGTTTTGTGCCTCCCCACGAGGCTGCCTGAGGGGGAACGGTGGAAGAAGGACATGTGAGGTTGGTGCAGCTTGTGGGGCCGCAGGGAGAGCCTGCCCGGGCAGAGCCACGCCAGCTTTGGCACCCTGGGTCCAGCTCCATCCCTCCGGCCCCACCTTGAGACATGGGGAGCGGAGCCTGAGGCTCCCCCGGGCTGCGGGGCCCGGGGAGACCTTTGGGAGGGCAGAGCCACACTGTGCAGCAGGCTGAGGCGAGACAGGGGGCACGGATGCCCACAAGCCCAGCGTGGCGGGGACACTGCCGTGGGGTGCTGCCTGCAGAGTGCTGGCCCTGGGGCAGCACTTGTGGCTCTGCAGGTCACGGTGTCACCGCGTGTCTCCCACCAGGGGCACGTGTGCCACCCTGGCTCCTCGCTGGTACCATCACTCCTTGGATGCTCTGATCTATTTACGCCTCGCTGGGCGCACGGTGCTGGGTGGAGAAGGGCTGCTCTGCAGCAAGGAGAGATCAAAGCGCCGTGGGGAAGCACCGCACCAGGCTCAGGCGCTGCCGTCTCCGGCGGGTGGGCTGGGTCACCACCACCATTGGCATTCGGCGATGGGATCGCCGTGGGTGTGCTGCTTCTGCTCTCGGAAAGAGAGCAGCAAAGTGGGGCCAAAGGAGGATGTCACCAGAGGCAGCCCTGAGACTTGGGACGTGCAGCCCAGGGCCTCTCCCCTCCGCTGCCTACCAAGGAAAACGAGACAACTCGTTTCCAGCTCAGCTGCTCTCGGGGTGGGGAGCAGGGAGCAGCGCTGGGCTGAGAGCCCCTCGGCCACACTGTGCCTGGCTCTGTGAACCTCTGAGCTCATCTCTTCCTCCGTCCTCAGGAATACCCGCATTGTGGCTCAGGAGATGGAAAAAGCAACGGAAAAGCGCGAAGGAGAGGAAAAGTGACCCAGAACAAGAGAAGCACGCACACAGAAATCCTCATTTTGCTGCAATGTCTGAAATCCTGCAAATGCCCAGGCCTGGTTGCATGGGCCCTACCAAACCTCCTCCAGCCCCACTGCCCTGCCACGTGCTAAGCCCTGCCAGGGCTGAGACCCTTGCCCGTCACTGCTGGGCTGCTCCAGCCACGGCACGAGCCCCGTGGCCACCGAGGGAGATGCAGAGAGGTGCTGAGTGCCACTGACAGCAGGGAACACAGAGCAGCATCTGTGACTGCCTGGCACCAGGGCTTCTCTGTGCTCCCCCAGTTCACATGGATGGCAGCAGGGCCAGCGTGCTGGGATGCTACCAGGCCCCTCAGCCTCAGAAGAGACCTTAGGTGTCTGCCCTACCCAGCACATTGCTCTCCAACCAGCACAGCCTCCCGGGCAGAGCACTGCAGCATGCACGGGCTCCCTGCTGCTCTCCCAGAGGCTCTGCCCGAGCCGAGAGACCCCTTGGTGCTTCGGTTCCTCCCTCACTCCCACGAGGACAGCACTACTGCCTCCCTTTCCTGCCACCAAGGCTGGTAAAAGCAACAAGAAGGACTTGGCTTTCTGACCATATTGCCAAATGAAAATGCTGGCAGCCGCCTTTCTTTCCACTCCTTTGTAGATGGCCCCTGCTGGGAGAAGGCAGGCTCAGCCAGGACCTTGGAGCCGTGCTCACTTCCCAGTATTTAGTCTATGGGCAGCTGCTTCCACCTCCCCTGCGTCGGCACAGCATCACGTGTGGGTGCAGCTCCCCCCTTCCTGGGGATCCGGGCAAGTGACGTTTCCGTGGGGCTCAAGCCCACCGCCACCCTCCTGGGAGCCTGCAGCAGACAGAGCTTGCTGTGCTGGGGGCTGCCTCTAGCAGAGCTGAAACCCGGCAGCACAGACCCCCAGGCACAGCTTTGCTGAGGCAGGAGGATAGAGATGGTCTGGTTTTGGTGGCAGAGTTGAGAGGGGGGTTGTTGTAGCCACGGTACAGGCTTCCTGGAGAAAAGGGAGTGCTGTCTGGGCACAGAGGAGTTTCCATAATAACAGGGAAAAGATTAGAGGTGAAAAATGGACAGGTAAGTGTGGAGAGGAATTGTTGTCATAAATTTCTTTGTGTCCTACAGACATGAATAGATCATGGAACACATATAGATACCCTTTTTTTCTCTTACAAACACTGATGGAGCATGCAACAGAAATCTTTCCCTGGTGCGCACACACACACACAGAATCTCTCTCTCTCTCTAATCCCTTTCCTGCTGGTATGTCAGAGAAAGCTATTTCTGGAACGTGAAATCTAGGTCAAAAAGAAGGAGAAAATCTGAAGGGAATGATAACAGTCTCTCTCCTCAAAGGCCGTACAGGGTCAGCTCTGGCTGATACGATTAGCAAAGGGGCCGCAGTGGTGCTTTGCTCCTCAGCTACGGCCGCTCGCGCACGGGCTGAACAATGTTTCCTGGCCTGGTTTGGTTTTTCTTTTGCCTTCACACCACTGCTTTTTCCCCACAAGAAGAGAAGGCCATGACAGCCAAGAGAGGAGGGGAACAGAACCTGCCTTCCTACCCAGAGACCAGGCAATCACCGAGCACAGAGGAGGAGGAGGCAGGGTGTCTGCATCCATCCCTCACAAGCCAGCTCTACGTGACGTTCCCAGAAGCTGTGGAAACTCATCCCACAGTGAACCAGCCCCTGGGGATTTGGTCAGCACGATGCACGGAGGTGTGCAGGCGCTTTGTCTTTCCTCCGCTAAGCACGACCATGATCCCCCTGCAAGAACATCAGTGCCAGGGGACTGGGGTCTCCCGGAGCAGGGTTCCCAGCCATCTCCTGGGAGCCATCTCTCTGATTTAGTGATGAAAAGAAAAGAAAAAGCAATATGAAGTAGATAGAAAGCAGGCTGGAGGCAGAAGGGCAGCTATTTTGTCATGACTTTGTGGAGTATCTCTCCCAGGTAATGCTCCTGGGCTTGAGCACAAGGTGTGTACAGCCCTGGCAGTTGTTTCTGGGGGTGCTGGTGGCTCTCAAGGAGAAGCCTCATGCCTGGCTGTGGCTGGGGTGAAGGTTGAGCTGGCCTGAAAGGCCAGGCTTTTTCCGGCTCCTTCTGCTCCAGGTGCTGTGGTTCCTGTGCTGGGCTGGGGGCCGGCAGCCAGAGCTGCCATCACGGGGTCAGCAGAGAGGGAGAATGGAGGGTCACTGCCCTCCAGAGCTCACGCTCTCAGGGAAGTCTTAACCATTGGTGAGACAGCCCAGTCCTGAGGGAGGCAGAGCTGGGTTCCCCGGCCTCCCTGGAAGAGATTTGGGCACAGGATAAGGAGCCAGGCACCTGGGCTTTCTGGGAACAGGATGTTGAATGCCAGGGCAGGATGCTCTGATACTGGGTGGCACAGGGAGGACTGGCAGGAGCTTGAGCAGGAGCTGGTTTGGTGTGAGCTCTCCCTGCTGTCTCACTGGTGCATTGGGTGGAGGCTGGGCTGGGGTCTCCCCACGGGGGGTTCTCGCCTCCTTTTGCTGTGCTTGGCTCACCTCTGCTTCCCTGTCTCCCTTGGACACCAAATATTCAGCTCTGTATTCCAAGCAGTTTATTAAGCAAGCAATTCCCAGTGCTGCCTGTAATAAGGAGGAGCTGGGGCTGGGGAGCCCTTTGTGGTGCTCCGTGGCTGTCGCTGAACGCCTGGCAATTAGATGAATAGGTTTCACTGGGGCTTTGAGTCTCTGGCTTCGCAAGGCACAAAGCTTTGTTTAACGCTGATCAAGGGCAGCTCATCATCTGTCTCGCTGTCTGTCAAATGGGAGCTAATTGCCTCGTAATGCACGAGTGACACGGGCGTTTGTGGGAGGAACTGGCTTGTCAGAGGTGTGACGGCTGTCAGGGCTCTCCCACCCGGCCGTCCCACACACCCCGGGGCTGCCAGCCCCCCCTGAGACGGAGCTCGCTGCACCTCCCCTTGCCCTCAGCTGGTGGCTGAACCCCTTTCCTCAACCCCCATGCTGTCCTCAAAGAACGAGCAGCCAGTGTCTGACACAGCATTGCTGCTGCTGGTGCCTCTTTAGGACGTGTCCCTACAGTGACGAAACCTAATTCCCCTCTCGGGGACTGGGTGTGTGATGAGAGCAGCTCCTCTGGGCTGTGCATGGGTGCCAGTTGCAGGAGGGTGTCTGTAGGAAGGGAACGGGTGAGGGCTCTCAGTTGCTTCACCCCAGAGCCCTGCGTGGAGCAGAGGCCATGAGTGACCATTAGACCTGCAGATGATGGTGCACCTGCTTCTCTCTGTCGGTCCAGACGGATGCCATCAAACTGAGAGGCAGCAATCTGCTGCTGGGGAGGCCCCTCTCGTACAACACCAAGCAATTAAAGCCTCAGGGAAGCCCATTTGCAGGGGCAACTGAGCCCGGGTGGCTGATGAAAGGTGTGACTGCCATCCAGAGATGCCTCCTGCCTTCCCCATCATGTGGACACGCAAACACAGATGCTCCTCTCCACTCCCCACCCTCCCCATCAAGAACGTTTCCCTCCCCAAGCCCCAGCAGCCAATGCAAAAGGCTGGAGGCTGTTCTGGAAATCAGCAGATCTCTGCTGGGTCACATCGGAGAGAGTCTGCAACCAGACATTTTGAAAGCCCTCTCCTGTGCTACACCTGCTGTTGGTTCCTGGTGTCAGCCCGGATTTGCAGCAGCGCCGAGCTCAGCATGGGCCGTATGGCCAGTGAGGAGAGGGGTGGGCTTGCGGGGAGGGGGTGAGCCAGGGTGGGAAGTGTGTGGGGCAGAAGCAGGGCAGAGAGGGTGGGAGGAAGGAGGGACAGGGCTGAGCAAGCTGCCCCGCTCCCCCACCCCCGGGGGGTCTCTTCCAGTCCCTGCCTCACCCTGTGGACTTTTCTGTGATGACCACAGAGCACAGGGCACTGGAGGGGAGATGTGAGGGCACGGGCATGTCCCTGGGTGGGAAGGCCTGGAGCCAGACATGAAGGTGCTCCCCTTCCTGTCCCCCCCTCTCCCTGCTGCTGGAATGGGGCTCCAACCTGGCTCCAGGCAACAGCCCACCCCTGTGCTCTGGCAGCTTTGCCCGTGGCAGATCTGCTGAGGCTGCTCTGAATCCTCTCCTCCTCCCCCCATAGCTTTGTGGTCTGGGGCCAGAGTTCGTGCCAAGGGCAGCCTCGGGCAGGATGGACCCGACCCCAGTGTCCCCGTGGGTGACAGGGCTCGCTGTCTGCCTCCACTGGGAGATGCCAGACTCCTCCTGCCCACTCTGGTGTCTGCCTGGCACGACGTCCAGGCACTGCCATGTCCAGGAGCACTAAGGAATCACCTTTACTAACCAGTTCCCGAAACTATTCCCAGGATGGGCCTCCTCAGCTCCTTGTGCCCTGTGTTACAGCCGAGCCTCACCTGGAGCACCAGGGCAGGCCAAGAGCCAAGAAGGACGCAGGCTGCCTTGGAGAAAATGATGCAAAAGCGATGCAGATCGAGTGACTTGAAGCATCATGGAAAGATAACAGGTTTCTCTTCTGGCAAGGCCTGCCAGCCCCCCTGAGCATCTCTCCAGAGCCTGCTCCCACCTCCTGGCACCCCAGGAGGGCCTCACACCAGCTGAAATGCTGCAGCCAGAGCAGAGCTGCTCCCCACACTGCAGTGTCAAGCAGCTGAACCTCTCGGCTCTGCCTGGGCCTTCAGGAGCCATTTGCAGAAGCAGCATCTCCAGAGCAATGCTCCTCCCCGCCGCCCACAGCCCTCGCAGGCGTTTTCCAGGAGACGCACAGACCAGTGGGGACTGAAGCCACTGCTGCAGATCCTGCTTTGGTAAAGGATCGGCAGGTGGAGCCTGGCTGCACCAAACATGTCCCCAGGGCAGGGCAGCGCTGGTCTCCGCAGCAAGGACCCAGCCCCAGCACATTTTTGGGTAAGACAGAAACCCAGCTCTTACACCTCTTTCCTCCTGGGCTTTCCCAGTGCTGCGAGGGCTGAGCAGCCCCCGCCGTTCCTCGCTGTCTTGAACCAGTGCCCCCAGCATCCTGGGGCAAAATTACACCTGGGGCAAAGCACTCACCTGCCTGCCTGCCTGCCTTCCTGCCTTCCTTCCGTCCTTCCTTTCTTGTCACCCAGGAGCTGAATGTGTGGGGAGTTCACGGGGGTCCCTCCAGCACCTCTGCAGGGGGGGCACGGTGGTCCTGCCGGGAGCAGGGGCAGCCCCGACTCATCCCAGAGGTGCTGGGTGCTCTGGCCACTGGGGAGGGAGGGCTTGGCAAGCGGGAGGGCAGCTCTGGCCAGTTTGGTGAAAACACTTGCTCTGCTGTGATGCTGGGAGCTGCCTCCCGGGAGAGAGGGCCCTGAGAAACACCCGCCAAAGGGGGGTGGCTGCAGCCTCCCCCTTGCTCCAGGGGATGGAGTCAGACCTGGCTAAGGGCAGAGGGAGAGGCCAGGCTCTTGTCCAGTGCAGCAATTACCAATCAAGAGAGAAGGGCCGGGAATGGACAATGCCCACACCCAGCGCCAGGCAGGGCATCTGGAGCTGGTATGACCCTGCCCATCGCTCAGTGCACTGAGGCTGTGGGGTGCTGGGCTCTGGGGCTTGGGAAGGCTCGTTAGTGCCTTGAAACTCAGAGCAAGGCTTGTTTTTGCCCCACTGCAGGGTCATTGGGGTCTCTAGTCCACATACACCTGATGGAAGAGGGGCAAATAGGACTGGATGTGACAGGCACCTACGTGGCTGCTGCAATTCTGTCTCTGGGAGAGAAGGCAGTTGGAGCCAGTCCAGCCAAAGGAAGAACTCCAGCATCTCACCCTCAGGAGATGTTGAAAACTCATCTCCAGGCAGCAGCCTGAGGGCTGGGTACAGCCGGGGGACGCTCTCTGCCCGTTACCTCTTCTGCCCTGCCTGCAGGGGATGGGACCGGGGTGTGAGGACTGTGAGCCCAGCACACAGCACTGCTCTGCCTCTGCACGGAGCTGGGCTGCTGCCTGGGTGGCTGGTGAGCCCCACGTCTGTCACGCTGCTGCCTGGGCTGTGTGGCTCAGGTCCAGGCTGGCTGGGGTCCTGCCCTCACCAGCCATGGCTCAGGCCCCTGGCTGGGCAGGGTCAGACCTGCCTGGGCAAAATCACAAACCCTGCAGATCTGGAGGGGACAAATTCACACCATTTGCCTTTTCCCTCAGATCTAATCCCACAGACCTGTTTGCAGGAGTCCTGCCCTGTGTGGGAACCTGCGAGGAAGTTCACTGTGAAGCCCAAAGCCTTGTGCCACCTCCAGCACCAAGAGACGGATGCCTTATGCCCTCCCTCCTCCCGTCAGCCCCAATTTCTGCCCCTGGCTAGTGGGGCTGCAGAGATCAGGACATGCTCAGACACTGGAGAAGCAGTACAGAGTCCCTGTTGGCTTTTTTTCTTCCTGGGAGCTTTACAGAGAGGTCAAACCTGTCAGCTGCAGGCTGGATTGGGGTAATGAGAGATGCACAGTGGAGAGGAGGAGGAGGAAGGTAGAAGCTATCGAAGGTGTAGGGCAGCAGGGCTGCTTGCCTGTGGCCACAGGCTCTGGGCAGAGAGGGCAGGCAGTGCTCCCGGGCAAGGTGGGTGTCCTGCGGGGTGCTCCCAGCCACAGCACTTGGCCTTGGGTTTGGCTCAACTGGGTGAAGACTTTTGAGTCTCCGCAGGTGGCATCAGCCATGCTGGCCAGATCCCAGCAACCACAGCCTGTGCCATTTCAGTGCCCACATCCAGAGATCCAGTCCCAGCCATCCCAGCACCAGCCGGGCCGCTGGGCTCCCTCTCCGGCACAGAGCAAGCCCCCACAAACCCACAGAAGACACCTGGCTGGAGATCCAGGTGTCTAAGCCCAGCACCTCACACGCTTGACACCTCCCGGGCGGTGGGCAGCAGCATCCCCTGTCCCCGCCGGCCTCGTGCCTCCTCCCCTCCGTCCCCCCGGCGCCACATGCCGCTGGCACTCACTGCTGTTGGTGGGCAAGGTCCTGCTGCCACTGAGGCTGCCTGTCGGCGGTGGGGAGATGGAGCGGACGGAGCCTGTGTCCTCTTCCTGGGAGCAGCCCGCCTGGATGGCTCGGAGGTAGCTGTGGCTCCGGGAGCGAAAGTAGCTGGGCAGAGGCAGGTCCAGCACCTCCGCGGCGGCCGACTCGGCCTCGCTGTAGGTAGAGTCGCAGACCGCCTCGTACTGCTCCCCCAGCTCCGGCTCCGGCGCCTGCAGGGGAAGAGGGGCAGAGCCAGTCACCCCCTGCCCGCGGGCAGCCCTTTCCCTTCCCCTCCTGCCCCTCTCCCTGCAGCCGCCATGCTGCCCCCCCTGCCTGGTCCCGCTGAGGGCAGACGAGACCCGGTCAGCGCTGGCGGGGTGCAGGACACCCGGGCTCTCTGCTGAGAGAGGGGGAAGAGGGGACCCTCCTTGGAGGGGAGAGAGTCCCTGCTTGTGGAGTAGGAGAGACTTACCACCACGGTGCCCGTGAAACACCCCCCAGTCTCTGACGGAGGGGCTGAGAGCACGTGAGGCTGAAATCCCCGTCCAGCCTCCCTGTCCCCCTTTCCCACCAGCACAACTGGGAGACCTTGCTGGGACAGGCGTGCTCCTCGGTGCGGGGAGACAGCCTGGCCCTACAGCGGGGTGCAGCGCCCAGAAGGAAGGTGGGGAGGTGTGGGGACAGCCCCTGTGCTTGACCAGGGCCAGGCTGCCTGGACTGGTTCTGGGTGGCACCATCGGGAACCCATCCTAGCCCCCTCGGCAGTGGGTCACCAGGAGAGGGCTCAGTGTCAGGCTGCGGCGAGGCGTGAGCAGAGAGGGGCAGCTTCACCCCCTGTTTCTCCTGCACCTCCCTCCCACCCCACTCCGCTCTCCAGGAGCAGCGCCTGGTCAAACCTGGACTTGGGAGAGGCTCACCCGGGTTAAACCAGAGCCAGCCTAAAGCAGAGTGTTCTGAACTACAGATGTGAGGTGCTGAGATTTGCCCTGTTGCCCCCTGCCATCTCTCCTGGCCCTTTCTTCGGCCTCAAGGACAGTGTTTCTGCCCAGCATTAGCATCTGAGCTCCACAAAGTTTGGTTCAAAAGATTCATCTGCTTTCTCCCTGAAACTGACAGTCCCTGACCCCCTGCCAGGGCCAGGGCAACCAAGCTCTCCAGTGCCCTGCAATGCCCGGGTTGGGAGTGCTGCCTCCTTCTCCTCTTCCTCCTCCTCCTGCCGCTGGCCCCAGGCGTGGGCTGACCCCACAGCCTGCCTGGCACCCTACCGTGGGTGTCCAGGCTGACCCCAGAAAGCTCTGTGAGGAAGGAAGAGGGAAACACCAGTGGGACGGTACCTGCTCTCCATGGGTAAATATCTGAGGGATAAGTGAGGGGGGTCCAAAGATCTGGAAGAAAGAGTTGGAGAAGGTTAAAGGCCAAGAACAGGGGAGCCCCTCACACAGACAGCCATTGCACAGGGACCGAGGACGAGGGGAGCAGACGGCCCATCCCCGGGGGCCACCGCTGCTGACACTTCAGTACAAATTCAGAGCTCATAAGATGCCAAGCAAGATGCCGCACAGGGCCCTCAGACAGCGGCACACACACGGCATGGCAAAGCTCCACGGGACACCTCCCAGAGGGAGAGAAGCTGCTGATGCATTCAGCCTGTGGTATGCACCATATATCAGTGAATACAGATATATATACACAGGGCACACCGGGGACACACAGTGCTGGGACACCCCTGGGCACACATGGGTTGCCTGTGGCTGCTGGACAAGGGCTGGTGTGGCTCCCAGTTGGCTCCTCTGTGAAGCCCCCAACGTTGGCCAGCACCTTGCAATTTGGCCAGGAGCAGCGATGGACCTCTGCAGCCCACAGAGCCGGGGTGGATAGACGGCCTGAGTGCTCCATGTCGGGGAGACTGTCCTTCACCCTGATGGGGTCGGGCTGGCCACCTCACTGCTGTCTCCTGTGTCCCCACACCAGGAAGAAGCCACACGGAAGCGGCACTGCCTTCTCTCCATAGCAAAGCCACAGCACACACTCGGCGCAAGGACAGACGCCCGACAGACACTGTGCTGCTGTGGGGAGGAATGTCTTCTCCTCCTCTCCATCCCTGGTCTGCAGGCACATCCACCCACTGAGCTCTGCCCTGCGTGAGCTGCCCAAGATGACCCAGCTTGGGAATCATCCCGGTTCAAAACCTACCTGAGGGAAGAGGTTTGGCTCTGGGGTCTGGGTCTGGCCCTTCTACACAGGGCACAGCTCAAAGTGTGGATAAGCAGTGTTGGGGGCCACCAGCTGGCCCTCTCTGGCCACTGCTCCCCTTGGTGTGACAGGCACACCTGGTGAATCCTGGACTTCCAGAGGTTTCAAGGTGGAGGTCAGTTGGGACTTGTCTTTCAGAGCTGAGGATGCTCCCGTGGGAGGACATTAAGGTCTTGCTGGACACACAAGGAAGGTGTTGGAGGTCACACAAAAGCAAGGGCAGGGGAGGAACTGCCTCTGGCACCGGATGAAAGGGCAGGTCAGACCCACCAGAGGATGAGCCCAGCACACACTGGTGCCTGTACCAGCTCCATCCTTGATCAACAGATGTGTGGCTCACGGGAGGCCTCTAAATCCCAACCCAGCTGCAAACGAACTCTCTGTGATTTGGAGGAAAGCAGGCAAAGCGCACGTGATGACAGCAGGCCCTCGCTTGTGCGGGTGCTGTGGCAGTTGGTGTGTCCCCAGCGTCACCATGCTCCCAGTCTGGGGCTGGGGCATTTGCCTGGGCAGCTCCTGGCACATCATGGGCTGCTCAGACCCTCCAGCTCCAAAGCCCTTCTGATGTCTTCATGGGGGTGCTGCACTCAGCTGCTAAATGGCAGCGTTAGACAGGGAGAAAGCACAGACTCAGCCCTCCCATTGCCTTCACGCACAGACCCAGCTTCAGACATGAATTTACAAGCAGAGGACAAGAATGCGACGGCCCTGACCCCTTCTCTGTGCAAAGAGACGCCCGGCACATTGCTGTTGGTGTACAAGGAACGAGACTGACCACAAGGAACACGTACGCCTGCGAGCAATGCCCCCTGCCCATCCCCACAGCCCTCCACCGAGGGCTCCAACCACTCCACGACAGCAGGAGAAACCAGCCGTGGGGCTGGAGGGGCTGGGCTGGGCCCGAGGAGGACTCAGAGCTCCACACATCTGGAAGGGAACCCCGGCAGAGGATGCCCTCCCTCCTCCATGCTCTGGTTCGTGGTGTCCATCTCACGGCTTCAGCCCCTGCCTCGTGCTGCCAGCCCTGGCCCCTGCGCCCTGGCAGAGCGGAGCAGCACTGAGGAGACGCGTGTTCCCTGCAGACACGTGTGAACAGGGACATGGCAGAGGCCCAGGGCGACAGCGAAATGGCTGGGTGAAACTTGTGGGGCCATTGCTGCCCCGGGGAGCTCCACCTGCACACTGAAAGGACAGGTCCCTGGAGAAGCACACGGGACCTCTGCAAAGGCCTCGTTATTTCCTGGCCTGTGAAGCCGCTGGCTTATAGCCACCCAAGCCCCGAGCTGCTCCAGAGCAGTCCCAAGGGGAGGCACAGTGTGGGACGGGGGGTTACAGCCCGTTTGCACCGACTGCATCCCAGAGGTTGGGGTCAAGGCATGAGCCCACCCTGGGGATTTGCCACCCACCATCAGCACCTCACTGGCATCCTTGGCTTTCTCCTTCCCGGGGTACCCGGAATACCCAAGGGAGACACCCCCAGCTAGCTGGCAGGACAGTCTCTTGAATGACAGGTACCTTGTTGCTGGGTCCAGCCTGCTGCAGAGGGGACAATGTCCTCAGAGCTGAGCAGGGTCACTGTCCCCAGTGACCCATGGCAGGGTCCCAGGCTGGACGCCACCTTTTGCTCTGACTCTGCACCCACCCAGTGGGCATGAGGAGCCAGCAGCCTCGCAGGTGGCTTCTGGGTGGTGACATGGTGGGACACTGAGCTCAGAGCAGCCCTGAGCTTCACCCATGGCTGTGAAGCATCGCTCCGGGCTACCGCTCCTGTGGCCATGGCCAAGGGCCTTCAGCTGCACCAGCAGTGCTGAGAGGAGGCGAAGCCAGAGGAAAGGGGGTCTAGTATGAACATGAATTAAGGAGCTGGCCTTGATGCTTTGGTAAAGCTACCAGAGAATAGTGTGTGCAACTCCTGGAGTGCAGCCAGTGCCTGATTTTGAAGGGGGAAAAGGACGTTCCCCTCTCCCTGCAGCCGGCCTCCAGTCTCACTGGGGTGTGCTGGTGCAGCGGGGCTCAGCGCTCCAGCCTCTCACCTGGTTGATGCAACTGGACTCGTTGATGCTGTCGGAGATCTGGTTGTATTCTTCCTCCCAGGTTGGGAACTTCGGAGGTAGGAGGATCTCGACAGAGTCCAGGCGGTCCAGGCTCCTGCCAGCAAGAGAGAGAGGGTTTGAGGGGTGTCCCCAGGGTGGGGACAGCACTGGAGCTGCCACCCTGCCATCAGGACATCCCTCTGCCAGGCACACATGGCAGCACGGAGACGATATTGGGCACTGAGTCCGCTGCTCAGCCCCTGTTGCAACTCCTGGAGCAGAAGGAAGCCCTTTCTCACCCTGCTGGCCCCTGGCATGAGGTCTTGAGTCTGGCACTTGGGGAAGGTTTGTGGGGTGTGGGAGAAGGAGAGAGGACAAGACCTCAGGTCCCACTGCCCCCAGGAACATGCTGCAGATGCCAGGTTAGTCCAGCCAAACCCCAGGGAGCAGGTGGGATCCATGGTTGCCCCCAGAGTGACAGGCCTGGTGACAGACCAGCTCTTGCACAGGCTGATGCTGGAGCCTGGGGGTCAGGTAAAATGGCTCTTCCCTGCCTGGACTGGTGGGAAGGGGGTGTGAAAAGTGGGGTGAGAAATGACTTCTAAATGGCATTTTGTGGACTTTCTAATTGGAAACATTTGTGGGACTTTTTTTTTTTTCTAATCATTTTATTTGTGTAGAGGAACCCAAAAGATTACCTGGAAGATCAAGGGGACCCAAGCCTGACTGACAGTGCTGCAGGAGCCCGGGGTGTCAGTATTTCTGCTGCAGGCTCCGGCTGTGGGGACCCTCCCTCTGGAATTGCCCACGGTCCTTGGGGTGCTGCTTCCCCCGCCTCTGGCAGGTTCATGAGTGCAGAGATCTGTCCCTCAGCCTGGGGGACAGCAAAGCTGAGGGCAGTGTGTGTCTCTCTGCAGGAGACGTCTGCCGCCTTTGGACCCCCAGGAAGGACCACGGCACCCCCTGAGTCTCCATCCTGGGGTGTGGTGAGAGCGGGGAGTAGTCTCTTCTGCCAGGGGTGATGGAGGAGACATCCAGCCCCCAGGTCCCCCCTCCAGTGCGGGGGACCCACTGCTGAGTGACCAAGGGCAATGTGGTGCCCCAAGCCCTGGGCTATCCATTTATTGCCTGTTTTCCCTTGTTCTGAGAGGGTTTTGTGCGTGAGCTCACCATCAGTTGTGTTCTGGGGCAGGCAGTGTCCCTGCCAGCCTCCCTCTGCCCGTCCCACTGGGCTTCACCCTGACCCACCTCATAGCCAGCCCATGGGGAAACCGAGTCACAAAGGGGGCAACACTCTTTGGAAGGGCAGAGACCCTCTCACAGGGACACGTCAGTCTCACTCCTCTGCGCCTTGTCCTGGCTAAGGTTGAAGCCATTCTCCCTACAGTCCCTCAGGCCTGGTGCCCCTCAGTTGGTGGAGCCCGGAGATGGCCCCAGCAGCTCTGGCCAAGGAGACCGCGGATCTTGGCCAGGGCTGGCATGGGGCTGGGCCAGGGCACGGTGTCCCCACTGCTGTCCCAAGGCTGTGCCAGGCCGGGGGGGCACCTCAGGGACGCCCCGCAGCAACCAAAGCAGCTGGAGCATCCGAGAAGCTCCTTGGCGAGGGGGGAGAGGCGAGGGGGTGATCGGCAGATGGCAGCCGTGCTCGTGCTCTGGGCCACCGCTCCCGCCTGGCCTCTGCCCGGCACAAGCCCTCACCAGCCCGCGCCAGAAGGGATGGACAGGCCAGGGTGCCATGTCCCAGGAGCTGTGGACCCCCCTCTGCCCCTCCAGCAGATCTCCTGCTGGCTGCCAAGCACGGGCAGCAATGGCCGCGTCCAGCCCAGCCCTGCCTGGAGCCCTCCTCTCCCTGGTCCCTGCGTCCACGGCTCGTCCGGCTCTGCCCCTCCTGCCCTGACAGCACCTTCCTCAATGTCCTGCATCCGTGGGCTCTGGCTGGACCCCAGCAGCCCCGGTGAGGTCATACCCTGATGGACATATGACCTGAACAGACAAAGAACCTCCATTTCTCAACTTGGGTATTTTGCATCGGAGACCCCTGGACCCAACTCTGCTCCCCCGGAGGTGGATGTGAAGGCAGGGATCAGGGATGGATCCAGAGCAGGCATTTCCAGGGCTCCCCGCAGTTAATTTTGTCACAATCTCCCAGCAGAAAGTAGCATCTGGTCTGCAAACTGAAGCCACCATGAGGGGTCTCCACACTGCCTGCTGCACCCTCACTTCCTTCTGGCTCTGTCTGCTGAACATCAGCAGCACATCGGCGGTGGCTGCTGCCCCCTCCTGCCCCTCTGTGCTGCTCACACCCCCCTGAGCCACAACATCCCAAACGCTGGTGGGCTGTTACAGCCCCTGGGTGCTTTGTCCTGGGAAACGGAGTGGGTGGTGAGGACACTGCACAGCATCACTGCTGGTCAGGGCGTCCACACAGACCCCATCCTGCACGGACCAGCCTCTGCTGTGTTCTCCTTCCTCTGCTGTGTTCTCCTTCCTCTGCTGTGTTCTCCTTCCTCTGCTGTCCATCTGCCTCAAGCCACTGTGGGTCTTCCTCCCTCAGTACCTGGTCCCAGACCTCTTAGCTCACCTCTCCTGGCCTCAGGGTATTACCCAGCCCAGTGTGCCAATGGGGCGCTTTCTGGCTGGTCCCAGAGTCCCTGGGACACCTGTGGAGCAAAGCAGATGGCACAGTCCCAGCAGCATGTGGGCTGTGTGCCAGGTGCCCTCAGCCATGCCGGCTGAGCACCTTCCACCTCTGAACAGCATCGTGGGGCTGGGATCTCTGCACTCCTCAGAGGGGCAGATGCTCAAAGCTGTAATACACAGAGCTCCATCAAAGGAGTGCCCTCCCCATCGCTGAGGGGACAGGGACCTGGAGCAGGTTCCTAACAGCAGGGATGTTTGGAAACACCAAGATGGAAAGCTTTCTCCGTTCCTCTGCTACATCTTCTCCTGTCCTGCTTGTCTCCTCATCTGCCTGCCCCGTAGGCAGTCTGGGCAGTCTGAGCTGGGAGCCCTAAGGGTCTCTGATCCCCACATGGGGTCTCCATGTGGGTGTTGCTTTCTAGACCCCAAGGACTGCTTCTGGGGTGGCCCCTGGGGACCTGTGCAGAGCTCCCAGAGGAGCGTTACCTTTGTGTGGTGCTCTGCTCACTCAGGGACTGTTGGGTAGCCTTGAGGTAACTCTGCCTCCGAGCTGCAGTTTTCGGGGATGGTTTGGGGCTGGTTTCTGAGTCTTCACTATCATCATCCCCCATGGCTTTGATGTAGCTCCCGCTCCGCATGCGCCGGCACGGGATCTCGCTGTCTTTGTCCCGAGACAGCGTGTTGTTCCACTCCCCCTGAGGCACCTGCAAGAGCAAGGGGAGCATGAGCAGATGTGAAGGACAGCACCTCTGGGACCAGCGGGATCACGGGGGCTTAGAAGGATTCGTGGCAAGAACAACTGTTGGACCCTCAGCTGGAGGGGAGTGGCAAGGGGCAACGCAATTCCTTTCCAACCCTCCCTTACCAGATCATGCCAGGCAGCCTTGCGTTTGATGGCCTGTTTCAGCACATCTCCCCACAGCCATTCACCCCCCCCCACCGCTGCACCATGCGCACACAGTTGACACAAGCTGCACAATGCCAGACACGACGGGGAGGGAAGAGTCTCACCAGGGCTGCGCTGGGCACCGGGACAGGAGCAGCACACGTTGTTCAATGCAAAGCCCACGCTCATTTACCGTAAAGTGCACAGAATGTTCAGGCCAAGGCAATCAAGAGCTGTTGAAGACCAGGACCCGTGGATTAAAGCCCAGACCTTCACTAGGTCCAACAGCCTTTAAGGCTTCTGAGTTGAATGTGACTCCGTGTAGCAGAAATTCGTTTCTGAAGCCAGACCAGACCCTCAGAAGTCCTTCTAGAGCAGCTCGGGCACATGGACCTTGTGCTGGCCTCTCTGAACAGATGAGTAGTACCTTGTGCAAGAAGAGGACTTGTAACTTCACCAAGATGACAACTCTGCAATTAACTTAGGGCAGACATGCTGTCTTGTTCCCTTGCTAGAGATGGGCAAGCTGACATTTCCACGAGAGGCACAACTGAAGTGGCCAGCACCCTGCCTGCCTGTCCTGCAGGGCTTGGGTAGGGGACTGGAGGCACAGCCAAGGTGCCAGACGTCAGCCCACGACAGATCAGGACGAGTCTCGTGCGGTGTGGGACCAGCCTGGAGAAAGACGACGCAACCTGCGTTGCCAGGAGCAGGCCTTGGTTTCGTGACTAACTTGATTTGTAGCTGGCCTTTGACCTGCCCTTAAGCTGGGGAGATGTGGTCAAGGAGAAGCAAAGGAAGATGTGAAGAACGCAGCAATGTGGAAGCCATGCAGAGACTGGGAGAGCCTGAGGCCACCCAGTCTGCTGGTTGGGGAGCACCATGGGGAGCAGCAAAGGGTCTGGTGCTGAGCACAGCTCGTGCTGCCGAGAGCACCCACACCGACTCTGCTGGATGGAGCTGTTGGACTTGCCCAGCTCCCCGGGGGGCTGTGGATCCATCAGCCAGTGTTATGTGGTGCTTTGGGGACGCACAGAGCTCTGTTGCCGCTGACTGTGATGAGCCAGAGCCGTTAAGCGCAGCGTGGCTCCTGCTCTCCTTGTTCACAGCAGGCATGTTCTGTGGGAGCCAGAGCTTCCCTGAGGGTGCTGTCTGCTGCTGCTGGGGTGCAACATCTTCGGGTGAGCTTCAGATCTGCAGGCAGTGGCTTCTTGTTTGCCTGAGAAAGCCCCGGGTGGGCCAGATGCAGGCTTAATCCACGCACAACAGCTTAGCTCACTCAGAGGGCTTTCTTCTGCCCAAAGGAGTGAGGGGTTCAGCCCATGTCCTGCCAGCCTGCTCCTGCTGTCTGTGTTTGGGAGAAAGCAAGGGGTGATCCCAGGCTCTCCCCATACAGAGCAGAACCCAAACAGCCTTTGGGACTGCTTCAGTGATGGGACCGCTTTGGTGATGGGACTTCCACCATGATATGCGCCCATGAGCCAGGACCTACATTACTGGGGGCCACAGAACAGAGAGCCAGGGGCATTGTGTTGCCTGTGTGTGAGATCCAGGTGGGGATGGACGTGGAGTGAGTCTCACATGTGAGCCACAAGCCTGGTCAGGCCACCCTGGACCCACGTGCTGCTGCTGCAGGTTCACCCAGCTCTTTCCACTCTGCTCCCACAAACTTTGTGCTTGGCAATGGCTTCTGGGCTGGCTGCCCACCTTAGAGCTACTGAGCGTTATCCAGCAGGTTCCTATGCAGGTAAGAGCAGAGAGACCCTTCCCTCCCGGGTGTGAGCGCTCCCTCTGCCCCAGCCCAGCTGCCTGCACTGGGTGGCCCTGTGGCCAGCCAGGAGGGACCTGCTGGGTCCAGCTGAGTCCTGCCATGGGGGAGACCCCACAGGTCACCAGGGTGGCTGGCCAGACCTTTCCTAAAGGAGACGGAGGCCCTGAGAAGCACTTTTATACCCATTGTCTTGGCATCAGGTCTGACTTGAGACTGCATTTTGCTGCCTGCCTTCTCAGGGTGAATGCAGCCTCCTGCCTGCAAGGGTCTCTGGCCAGCGGGGGCTGAGGGGGACAGGCAAGGTTGGGGTCTGCAGCCCTTGGCTGAGGAGGTGAGAGCTTGTCAGCAGCCAGCCAGGGACCTGGGGACTGCACAACCATCCCCTATACAGAGGCAAGCGCTGTATTTTGTGGGGCAGTGAGAGGTGCCGGGGTCAGCCCGGTGAGCCCACAGACAGAGGGGACATTAAAGACCTCGGGCTCCCGTGGCTGCTCTGGTGCTGCTTGAGGGCAGGCTCTGTGGGTTGCTCAGCTCTGCCCAGACTTGTGCATCTGCCTCCCGGCCGTGGGCACTCTGGGCTCTAGGCAAAGCCACATGAGGACAGGGTTTTCAGAACGTCTCTGCTGGTGCATCTGGCCCGCAGAGTGTGAGCCAAGCATCCCACAGCACTGCCTGCCCCAAACTGACCATCCCCTCTCCTAGGGGCACCTCCACCAGCTTCCCCGCCGCATTGCGACAGCCCACTGCTCCTCGCTGAGCCGTCTCATTTCTCCTTTCCCTTGCCTCTCCTCTACTTCACACCTTGGCAAGGCAGCAAGAAACATAGCTGGTCTCAAGGTGCTCCACATCCCAGTTTAGCAGCGTCAAGGGGAAGGCAGATGCTTGGCAGGACACCCTTTGAATCTGGTGCCCCAGTTTGGAGCGTGTCCTGCTCCAGCCTGCACACAGAGTCCACAGGGACTCCCACAGCTCTTGCTCCTGTGGGACAGAGCGCAGGACAAGTGTTTCCTAAGTGCCACACCTGAAAAGACAAGTAGGTGCCCTTGGGGTTCTTCAGGACCTGCAGTGCAGGTACTTGAGGTGCTGTTCAGGGTCTTCCAGGGTGCTTCTCTGCACCTTCAGGCACATGAGGAGCCTGTCCCACAGGCTCTGAAGCTCTGTGTTGGGGTTGAAGAGCCCAGCACATCTCCTGTTGTCAAGGGACAGACCTTGATGGTGGCCAGTGCAGCACCTGGATGGCAGCAGCTTTCCTGGCAGCTGAGACTCTGGGCCCTGAACAACGCCCGTGGGCTACAGAAAGGACAAAGTGGGAATGAGTGCTGTCTTGTGTTACACCAAGGCCTGGCATAGAGAAGATCAGGAGGCTCCTCAGAGGCTGTGACAGCCTTGCTGCTCTTCATGCTGCTCTCCCAGATGTAGGCTGGCTCCTGCCCACACTCAGCTTTTGTTGCTGTGAAAGGATGGGAGCAAGAGGACGCCCGGGTTGAGAGCCTTTGTTGGTGGCTACTGGCACAGAGGGCTTGGGGATCCACCCTGCCCAGTGGCCACACAGGACAGGAGGAGTGGGCAGCAGAGATGCTCTGCCAGGCTCCAGGATCCTCCTTTCTGCCCGGTTTTGGTCTGTGCGGTGTCTCATGGTGCAGGCACGTGGGATTCTGGCACGTGTCTGTCCCTGGGAGCTGGGCTCCACCGACACCATCTTGTGACAATACTGCACACTGCAAAGCAGCAGTGCCTTTTGGCTCTTCTGCTCTCCGTGCCACAACCTGAGCGTGGAGGGAAGAGAAAAGAAGGGGCCACACAGAGCTTTCCCCCTACCCTAATGCTGCCTGGGGCATTCCCTAGTCTCCTGGAGCATTAGGAGAGGGGAGAGAGGAGGGAAGGGGAAAACTCCAATCCTGGGTGCTGGGCAGGGGCAAAAGAGCTGCACCCTCCACTTCGGTGAGGTCTGGGGGGGAGAGAGACTTGCAGAGCAAAAAGGGCTTCCACTTGCATGCGTGCCAGTTCCGACATGCAGCCTGGCCCTGGCACACACAGACATGCACGGCACACGAAGGCACTGCGGGTCCTGCGGGGCCGGAGGCAGCGCGCAGGGACGGAGGGGCCACGCAGCCCCGCTCCGAGGCAGAGACTGAGCCCCACGCGGGTACACCCTGGCTCCCTCCAGGGCCCCGTCCCTCGTGGTGTCCCGAGGGCTGCGTGTGCTCTCAGGAACGTCCACACAAAAGAAAGCTGGAGCCTTTGGGCCCCATCTGTCCTTTTGGCAGGGCACCCTCTGGGAAAGACCTGAGCTGGGTTTCCTGCCCCATGGGAGCTCTGTGGGGCTGGTGGGAGGGCAGCCAGCATCTGTGGGGTGGCTGGCACTGAACGGGCCACCCGTTCTGCATCACGGATTTATCTTTGGGGCTGCCTGGGGGTTAAGGAGCCTTCGGTGCTCTCTGACTGTAAGCAGGGTTGGGGAAGCTAATCCTGACCATGCATCAGGCTAATGGTGCCCGTGGTATGACCCTGTCCCCTGGGAGCCCTGACACTGCCTGTCCCTTTGGTGTGCTCTTGGTACCCATGGTCGTGGGTCTGAGTCTGTGTGTGGGGCAGAAATGCTGCTCAGCCCTACCTGCTCCTGTTCATCCCGATCCGGGGAATATCTCACTTCAAGGAGCTTCTTGGCCATTGGGATCCTGACCCCTCAGCCTCTTCCTTGCACCCACCAGCACTCGTGGGGCCCATGGGGATGGGAGAACAGGGGATGGGGAGCCCAACCTCCCTCCCTGGGGACTGGGATCTAAGGACAGTGCTGTCTCACCCTGGGGACTGCTCCTGAGAAACCCCCTACCCTGATGGGACAGGGCTGGCCCTGGAGCTGGGTGATCACCCACTCTCAGCTCCAACATCTGGGTCTGGGGATGGGCCTGGAAACATGACATGGACCCCCAGTAGTCTCTGATGACCCCCAAGACTACCCAGAGCCTGCAAATGGGGCGGGGGAGGTGAATAGCCTTGGGGGGCTTACCAAAGCCTGGAGGCTGGAGGGTCCTGTTTGTCCCCATCACACTCCTCCTCCCTCCCTTGTGTCAGAGGACACTTCTCTGCCTCTGGGACCCACCGGGCATTCCTGCCTTGCAGCAGCCCCATCCGCAGCAGGGCAGGGCCTCTGTGCCCCCGAGCACCGGGCTCTGGGGCCAGGCAGATGGACGTGGTCCCTCACCAGGGCACAAGAGGGTGGTGGGCTCATCCTGCGATGGGGGTGGGTGGCAGAGGGCATGGGGCCTTGCAAAAGGCCATTTCCCACACCTCCAGAGGTGACTTGAGGGTGGTGAGAGTCTGGCCCAGGTTGCCCAGAGAAGCTGTGGCTGCCCCATCCCTGGAGGGGTTCAAGGCCAGGCTGGATGGGGCTTTGAGCAACCTGGTGTGGTGGGTCGTGGGTCTGAGTCTGTGTGTGGGGCAGAAATGCTGCTCAGCCCTACCTGCTCCTGTTCATCCCGATCCGGGGAATATCTCACTTCAAGGAGCTTCTTGGCCATTGGGATCCTGACCCCTCAGCCTCTTCCTTGCACCCACCAGCACTCGTGGGGCCCATGGGGATGGGAGAACAGGGGATGGGGAGCCCAACCTCCCTCCCTGGGGACTGGGATCTAAGGACAGTGCTGTCTCACCCTGGGGACTGCTCCTGAGAAACCCCCTACCCTGATGGGACAGGGCTGGCCCTGGAGCTGGGTGATCACCCACTCTCAGCTCCAACATCTGGGTCTGGGGATGGGCCTGGAAACATGACATGGACCCCCAGTAGTCTCTGATGACCCCCAAGACTACCCAGAGCCTGCAAATGGGGCGGGGGAGGTGAATAGCCTTGGGGGGCTTACCAAAGCCTGGAGGCTGGAGGGTCCTGTTTGTCCCCATCACACTCCTCCTCCCTCCCTTGTGTCAGAGGACACTTCTCTGCCTCTGGGACCCACCGGGCATTCCTGCCTTGCAGCAGCCCCATCCGCAGCAGGGCAGGGCCTCTGTGCCCCCGAGCACCGGGCTCTGGGGCCAGGCAGATGGACGTGGTCCCTCACCAGGGCACAAGAGGGTGGTGGGCTCATCCTGCGATGGGGGTAGGTGGCAGAGGGCATGGGGCCTTGCAAAAGGCCATTTCCCACACCTCCAGAGGTGACTTGAGGGTGGTGAGAGTCTGGCCCAGGTTGCCCAGAGAAGCTGTGGCTGCCCCATCCCTGGAGGGGTTCAAGGCCAGGCTGGATGGGGCTTTGAGCAACCTGGTGTGGTGGGAGGTGTCCCTGCCCAGGGCAGGGGGTGGGAACTTGATGATCTTTAAGGTCCCTTCCAACCCAAACCATTCTATGATTCTATGACTTCTCCATTGCCAGTTTAGTCCCCTTCTCATGCCAAGGAGGGGTAGGGATGAAATCACCCCATCCTACCCCATGCCCTGTGCTCCGGGGCTCATCCCGGGTGTCTGGGGGCATCTGTTGGCTTGTGGGGGCACCAAACATCAGGTTTTCTGGCCCGGGGTCTTGACTTTGCTGGTGAGATGCTGCTGGCCGTGGGGGCTGCCCCAGCTGCTTGGGACACCGCTGACACCCCGGCGTCCCCCAGTGCCCCTCCGGCCGTGCCGACGGGGGCTGCCGGCTGCTCCCGCTCCGAGTCCGGTGGCGCAGGCTGCAGACCCCCTCCGAGGGTTCCCAGGAGGGTCAGGGCGAGGAGAGAGCTGGGAAAAAGCTTCCCCTCAAAACAAGATCCCTACCTGGCCGCTGCCTGCGTCGGTCGGCCCAGGGCTGAGGGGCTGGTCCCACCTCCGGGGGGGCTCGCTCGGCGGCAGCGGGGTGGCACCCGTGTCCTCCCAGCCCAGCGGTGGGGCTGCCCAGCTGCTGGTGGGGCTCACGCCACCCAGCTGTGCCCACAGCCCTCCGTCAGGCTGTCGAGAAACGGAGGCTCATTACATGGGTGGGGAATAACCAGCAGGGCAGACTCGCACCCCCCGGCTGTGACCAAACCCCGGGGGGGTGGGGGGCTGCCGGGGTCCCCTCCGGGGCTGCCTGCGCTGGGCTCTGCCGCTGCGCCCGCGGGGGGAACGGTGCCAGGGGACGATTTGTCTGCGGATCTGTAACCTCCTACGGCTTAACTGAAAGGAGGGGGGGCACAAAGAAAAAGAAACCAGGCCGAGAACATTTTTTCTGATGATGTTCCTGATGCAATAAGTCCCTCTGAAATTTGATTTGCAGCCGTGGCCAGCAAGGTATTGGAAGCAGAGTGTGCTCCAATAATTCATTGCTCTTTAAAGCTTCTAAGCCCGCTGGCCGCAGCCAGGGGAGCCCATGACACCTTCGCATTTAAAAGGATGCTGGAGATTTATATACATAGCCTGGTCCCCTCCTCCCCCCATCCAGGCCTGGCTTATTTATCTTCGTTCCTCTCTCTAGGGCACAACCAGGTTCGTGTTCTTAAAGTGCCGCTTTTTGAAATGGCGGCAGTGACCCGGCGCTCTCGGCGACGGGGGGGTTCAAACCAGCATTAGCCATGCAGGCTTCTGCCATGCAAGCGGGGGGGCTGGCAGTGCCCTCCTGGCCCCCAGCCCTGCCCGGCGTGCGGGGGAGCAGCAGAGGCAGCCATGCCCCGCAGAGCGACAGGTCCTACCAGCGCTCCGGGGAAGCTCTGTAGAGCGGGGCTTACTGGGCACGCCGGCACATCCTTGCGATGCGTGGACATAAGGGGTTAAGCGTTAGTTATTACTGGTGACCTTCAGTCCCTGGGATGGTGGCAGTGCTCGGCCAGAGGCCAGGGAGCTGTGTCCCGCTGGGATATGAGCCGTGGCCCCTCGGCATGCCCAGCTGCTTGGGCACTGAATGTGACCACATGTGGGCAGTTACGTGCCCAGCTGCCCAAAAACCCACCCCACCACAGCATCTACAGGGTCTGGGTGGGCAGTGGGGATGCTTTGGGGTCCTGCAGCAAAGGAGAACCACAGCAGAGGGTGCTGAGGCTGCGGGGTGGGCACATCACTTCCTCCCCATGCTGCCATAGCCCAGCACAGGGGCTGGAGGGTCCTGGGGCAGCGCTGCAGCTGGGGGAGCTGGACCCCATCAGCTGGACCCGTGTCCCTGCAGGAGGGGTGGCGGTTTGTCGCCAGGACCGTGGTGAATTTAACCCCCCCCTTTCCCCGTCCTGGTAATGTGATTTGAGGTGGCAGCTGAACCATCTGGAGCTGGTTGGTAAGGTCTACTGGGCAACAGGGCGCCTGCCGAGAGGGTGTCTCCCTGCGCTCCCCCTGCCCGCAGCAAACCCTACCCCCGCCGCTGCACCCACCTGCAGGTAGTGGTAGGCCAAGTCCTGATGGCAGGACTTGGACTTCAGCAAGGCTTTGTCGATCGTGGCGGAGGCTTTCTGGCACATTTCCCGGGCATGGCTGAGTGTCAGCGTGGACCAGGAGCCCCTCTTAATGTAGTTGGAGTCATTGTTGATGGGGATATTGGTGCAAGGGGTGACCTTGAGGTCGTTATTGCTCTTGGAGGATTTCAGCATGTGCTCGCTGATGGTATTGTAAGCGTGCATGAAGTACTTGGGCTGGCTGTGGTCCGGCTGCCGGCCCAGTGTCATGAGGCCCATCGGGTTGCGGTAGCTGCAGGTGTCGCTATCTAAGTTGTCATCTGAGCTCCACCAGCCTGATATGTTGGATCTGGTCCTGCGCTTGGGCTCGGAGGTCTTCGCTCGGTCTTTGCTCTTGCTCCTCCGGTTTTGCTTGGGGTCATCCGTCCCCTTCTTGCCGTTCACGTTGCCTTTGGTGGGGCCCTCCAGAGACTGGGACTTGGCGAAGAGCTTCTGGACAGAGTGGACAAGGTGCCGGATGCGCCCAGGGCTCTCGCTCCGGTGCTTCGCGTCGCTCCTCTGAAACTGGAGGGTGCTGAAGCCGTCTCTGTGGATGGGCAGCTGCTTCTCAAACTGGTCAAGGAGGTTTGCAGGCAGGCGGTTGATTTTAGTGGCTTGGGCATGGCTTGGAAAAGGGTTGTCATCCGGGACCTCAAAGTGGGAGTTGTAATGGATGCGGGGGAAGGTGCTGCTGTTGGAGATCTGGTTGTTGAGTGGAAGGAGACAGTCGCCGTGGAGGGTATTCTGGGCTGGGAACCGGGGGTCCATGGTGAAGGAGTCGGTGGGGCTGAGGAGATAAGGGTTCCTGTCCTGGGGGGCATAAAGAGAGTCTTGAGGGGAGTCCAGGTTATCGGAGAGGTGGCGGCTTCTGTTATCTCCTAAGCCCTTCATGGTCCCAGTGTTTCCTAGACCATTGCTCGGGGATGGTGCAGCAGAGCCCTTGCAGGAGCACCAACCCTGCTCCCCCGCAGATGTCCCTGCACCTGGAGGAAGAGGAGAGATGCTCAGACCACCCTGAGAACCTTGTTGGCAGCCCACCCCTCACCAGGGCATCCCCGCGAGAGCTGTTCCTAGCTCCAAAAGCAAATGCCACCGAGGTTAAGGGATGAGGGAGAGAAGCAGGATGGGAGAGAGGTGACATGGAGGAGGGGAGGAGAAGGAGCAGGAGTCGAGGAGAGGGAGAGAACAGGGTGCAGGAGAGGAGGAGGGGAAGGATTAATTCTTTCTAGCTGCGGTTTAAGTGCTTGTGTTTCCCGGTGCTCAGCCACAGGCTACCTAAATAATGCTGCTGCTATTTTTCTGGTCTCTGCACATGTTTCTTTAATGGAGTCCCTTCCCCAGCCAGCGTAACGAAGGCCGGCAGGGGCACCTCCAGCAGATCACTGCTCCTGTCCCGTTTGTTCAGGGGGCTGGAGAAAAACCTGCTGCCAATCACTGTGCATGGGCCTTGCCTGAGCCAAGGGAAGTCTGGAGCCGAGCATCCCATCTCCTGCGCTCTGCTTGGTGTTACTGTGGTGACGGGATCTGGGAAGGGGGCTGGCAGCCCTGCTCTGTGTGTTGTGTGCAGCTGCGCTAATGCGAGATGATGTCAAACGTCTCCTCTCCAACAGGCGCCCCGGTCTGTGGAGCGTTTTACCCTGGAGGAAATTGTCTCAGTAGCTGCGATGGGAGCAGAGGTGTTTCTGAACACTCAGAGCCTGACCTGAGAAGCTGTTTGCTGCTCGGTTGATCTTTCCTGCCTTGCTGCGTTGCTCCTGGTGGAGCTGTGCCACCCTCCGAGCCTGGCCGTCTGTCCCTTGCTAGGGGCTGAGGGTCCATTGTCCCTGCGGGGTGGTGGAGGGGGACAGCCAGACACAGGGGATCCCCTGAGGGCCAGGGACCTCCTCACTGAGGGGTTCTCTGGGGCACTTACCCCGTCCTTGGGGGGCATCCTCATCTGCACGGGGTTATACGGAGAAAAAAGACAAAATTTTGGGGGCTGCTTAAAGAAAACCAAAGAACGTATAGATGAGCTGAGCTGTCAATCAATGGCTTGATTTTCCATACTTAAAACCTATTTGAAGCCATGTAGTGTATAAACTAATTCTTATTTCCTTTTACCTTTTAGTTTAGCTTCTTATTTACTTTTTGCTTTAGGTTGAGTGTCACTTAAAGGCAACCAGAAAGCACTGAAGCTTCCTATGGGTATAAAAATACAGAGAATGAGATCCTAGACTATGCTTCAAGATCCAGGGCCCCAAAACATGTACGTGCAGCTGAACGGCTGCTCCTTGGCAAGATGAAGGAGCCGCTCTGGGAGCAGGGTCAGCAGAGGTCTGTGCAGAAGAGACATTTTCCAACACTAGGATGATCCAATGTTCCCCAACACACACCTGGAAGGGGAAATAGTACTTGGGCCCTCAGAGCCTTCAGTGAGTTTGTGAGAAAGAAAACCATCATTTGATTATTCTTAGAGAAAAGTAGGATAATGGTGTGTCCCTCTGAGAAGCAGAGCTCATAAGCTGGGCTCCTGGATTCTCCTTCTCCCTGTTCAGCCACAAATTTGGCTTTGTTCTCCCCGAGGAGCTTGTCCTGCTGCACAGTCCAGTCAGCAAAAACAGCCAGGGCCGGATGGTGCAGGGAGAGGAGTCAGGATCTCTGGAGGATGATAGGAATTGACAGGCTTGTTCTCCTTCCTCTCACTGGGAAAGATGTATTAATAATGAAAGGCAGCTGGGGCTTTAAATAATTGCAAGTACAAAATAAATAAAGTAAAAAGAAGTGCAATATATTCCATTGCTTGACGGGTTTTAAAAAGTCTCTGGCTCACTCCGTGGCTCCCAGCGGGTTGGGAAGCCAGGCTGGTTGCTCTAACGCAGTGGTTTGCAGACGCCAGGCGAGTGCAGCCTGGGCTGGCCACCCCGCTCCCGCACAGCCAGTCCCACTGCCCCTGGAAAATCCTGCTCCCGGGGGGAACCTGCCAGCCCCCCCCCCACCAGCCCAGCCGGGCATTGCCAGCTGCCCCCAGCACTCAAAGGAACCCACACAGCCCTTGTCCCCAGGGGATCCTGTGGCCCCACACAAGGCTCGCTTGGTCCCATCCCACCTCACCTGAACCCCTCTGTGTCCTCTGGACTTGCTGCTGAGCCAGCTGCCTTCACCTACAAGCTGTGTCCTGCTGCCTGGCCTGGGCTTTGGTGGCATGGGAGAGATGGACAGTGCCTGTGCATTGTGGGGATGAGGACATGGGTGTTACCCTGGGGGAACCTTGACACCAAACCTGCCCTTCTTGCCAAATGCAACATTAGCCTGGACTTAGTCCAGCTGCCCATGGTCCCTGCAGGTGCCATCCTTCCCCCGTTGTGCTCCTCAGCAGCTGGGTGCATCGCCTCTCTGGGGCCCCTTGCCCATGGGACAGCATCTGTGTGAGCTGGTGGAGCAGTGGTGGGTGCTGGCTGGAGAAGTGCCACAGAGGAGAGACTCAGGGATGTGCCAGGCAGCCCTGCTCCTGCTTTGTGCAGGCTGGCGTCAGCACAGTCATTAAAGAACGGTGACAAAGAGCCCCAGGAGATGTTCTCAAAGGAAACTCCTCTGGACAGAAGAGAAGGACGGGGTGTAGAAGGACAGGCTCCAGACTCAGCCATCCATCTGGTCTTTTGAATTCCAAATGGCCATGAATGGGCAAGCTCAACCCTGCCCAACTTGGAGGGGAAGCCCTGCAGGTATTGGGGAGCCCAAATCCTCCCTGAATTGCCACCACCCTGATCTGCTCAGGCTCAGCTCTGTCCCCGTGGCCTCCTTCTCCCTTCCTTCCATGCCCCAGCTCCAGACTCCCAGCAAGGTCCTTCCCTTCCATCCTGGCTCTGATGGACACTGTGCTTCTCCCGTCACATCACACTACAGGAGTCAGACAGTCCCTAAGGAGACAACACAGTGCTGATTTGATTACAGTGGGGTCTTTGGACATTGATAGTAAATACCTCCTTTCCTACAAAGGGCAATCAATATTTGAAGCAGAAATCTCCCAGGTGCTCCTGAGAGAGACTTCAGCCCCGTGACTGGTTTGCCATAAAGCACATCAGCGTCACTGCTTTTGTGTTCACTGGGCCCACAATAAAGTAAAACTGCCTTAGGACTCAAAACAAATAGGGAAATGAAATTAAATTAAATAAGTGAAATGAAAATAAATGAAATGCAATGAAAGCCTGGCTTGCGAGGGAAGAGTGGGGCTGGGGGGCTGGACAGGCTCAGGATGGCTCAAGAAGCAGAGGGGCAGGAGGAGTGACTGAGGGGCTGTGGGACAAGCAGGAAGGGAGGAAAATTGAAGTGTGGGGGGAGCTGGAGGGGTGGGAACAGAAGGGATGGGGAGGCAGGGACCAAGGGAGGACAGGGAGCTCCCTCTCTCCCGGGCTGCTGTGCTCTGGCTTCTGTACAGCACACAGGTTATTGCTCCCTTCTGCTGTGGCCTCTTGCAGGGCCCCCAATAGGTCCTGATCCTCCTGCCTGTCCTGCTCGCCCTGGTGTCCTGGTTTGAGCAACACAGGATTGATTTCTCCTTCAGTAATTTTACTTTGCAGTAAAGTCTCTTCTAATGCTTGGGAAAACTGCATTTTTAGAATGTTTGAATTTGCAAAAAGTTTTACTTTACAGACAGCTCTGGGGTGCAGATTTCAAGGTCTTGGTGTTTTTGAGCCTCTCCAGGAGCAGGATGAGGAGGAGCGAGACCCGGGCACTTGACCCAGGCTGCCAACAGGATTGGTTCATTCCATGAACGCCACATTCAGTATAAATTAGAGAGTTTGCTGCAGAGTGCCCTGAGCCCTTCCCTTCCTCCCGAAGCCGCAGCGCTCACGGGGTCCCACATTTGCTGTCCCTGCTGGGAGTGCACGGCTTCTGCTGGGGAATGGGCTGGGGATAGACCTTGGGTATCTTATATTGGCATCGGGATCAATACTGGGTCTTTAGTTAATATAATAATAATGTTAATTAATAATTAACATTATTAATGTTAATTGTTTAGTCTTATTCTATTAAATCTCTTTATATTTCAACCTTCAGTTTTCCTTGTTTTTCCCCAATTTCCCTTCCTGGGTGGGGAGGGGTTATCAGGTGATAGAATAATTATCTAAATGATAGCAAATTGTTGTGGGTTCTTCAAACCGTAATACCTGGACATCCCTTCACTTGATGGGCAGCTGCAGTGTGGGGCACCAGCCCGGCTGCTGGGCACGTGTCAGGTCAGGGCTGGAGGGGCAGTCAAGGCTCCCCCAGCCCCTGGTGCCCACCACCCTGTGTTGGCTGCATCCTCTGTGAGCTGTTTTCTCTTTAAGATGGATTAAACTGATTTCATTGCATTTCAATTACTCTCTGCAATCCTTGGCACTTTCTTGAGACATGGGGTCAGGGAAGGGAAAAACCTCAACAAGCTTCTTCCCCACCATCTTTTTAATTTGGAAGGATGAAAAAGCTTGAGATTAAATCTCCCAAATCCATGATCCTGCAGCTCACAAACCGGGCAAGTGCTGTCTCCCAGGATGGATGCCTGGTGTGTCCCCCCATCAGACACCATGGTGAGGAGGTAGACGGCCCCCAGACACAGGGGGGAGCTCCCTGAGTGGTTGGCAGAAGAAGACCCTGGTTAGCACATGGTCACAGCAGGGGCTGCCAGGGCATGGGGAGGATCCATCCCTCAGCCCAGGGGAAGAGGCTGGTTTTGCTGCGTGGCCCCATTACCTTCCTTGGGATTTTTCAGGATTGCCTTTCTTCTTCCCAGTAGCTTTGCTGATGCTCAGAGATGCTCTGAGATGCAGTGGATGACCTGGCCTGATTTACAGCAGTTTTGTGTGCTCCAAACAAACACTCTGAGCCCCAGCTGGAGCCAGCTCTGGGACATGGCTCACAGCAGCGCTGGGGCTGCACCGACTTCACCTAGAGCAGCACCTCCTGCAACACACATCTGCAGCTCCAGACACCCAGCGGTGTGCGAAACCCCAAACCAGGCAGGAGATGACAGCCTTGCCCGAAGGAGCTTCCTGCTCAGCAGGATCTCCTCTCCTCCCCGGGCTCAGTGCTGCCAACAGCTCCCTCCTGTAGGACCCACAGCTGCTGTGCGTGGGAGACGGGGCCGGGCCAGGGGCTGCCCAAGTGGTGGGAGATGGTTCACTCCACTTCAGGAAGACTGAATCACTTCTTCTTTGTGAGCTGAAAAGCCTCCCTTGTTGTAAGAGGTAGTTCAATGACTGCAAGTATTTGCTTTTCTGTCTCTTTTTAACAGCAAAGAAATTAGGCTGGCCCAAACTCTGGGCAGAGCAGGAGGCAACCGAAAGGAGCTGGATGGAGAGGAGGAGATATCTGCAATGCAGTGCAGATAGTAGCAAAGCAGTGATTTCCTGGCTGTCTGTGCTGTCCTCACTCTCACATGCCTGCCCAGCTTATGGCTGCCCATCCAGGCAGTTGCCCAGCCAGGCATTGTTTGGCGAGTCCTTGAAATTATGGTTTGTAACCCCTGGCAGAAAGTGTGGGTGAGAAGACCATCAAAATGTCACCCAGGGCAGCACCAGGGCAGAAGTCCAATGAGCTGTCCTGAGATGTCTGTCTGTCTGTCTTTGCAATCCTATAAAGTTCTGATTGCCCATCCAGGATCTCTCTGGTGATATCTTGTCCTGTCTACCCTGCAGAGCCATGGACAATGGATGTCCTTCCTTCTTTCCACCTTTGAGGACTAGCTCCATGTCCCCTTGGAGGTGTTCCGCCAGGCTATGTGCCCTCATGTCCCCTTGGAGGTGTTCCGCCAGGCTATGCACTGTGTCCTGAGAGGATGGCTGCCCAGAAGACACTGGCCATGGGTCTGTCGCCATCTCCCCACAGTTATTCCTCCCCTGTTGCTGTGAGGCGGTGAGGGCAGCAGCCAGGGGACCATCGTGAGGACTAGCTCCATGTCCCCTTGGAGGTGTTCCGCCAGGCTATGTGCCCTCAAGAGGATGGCTGCCCAGAAGACACTGGCCATGGGTCTGTCGCCATCTCCCCACAGTTATTCCTCCCCTGTTGCTGTGGGTTGGTGAGGGCAGCAGCCAGGGGACCGTCACTCCACAGGGGCTGCTCCTTGCCTGTTCTGAACAGGCTGGAGCCTCAGCACATAAAAGAATAAAGCCTGGGAGGCCTCTGTGCTTGTGAGAGGGCAGAGCACCTCCTGCAAGCCAACCACGTTGGGGACCACCAGCTTAGACCAGTTTCTGCACTGGGGCTCTGCACCACAAGGGACTTGGGCAAACCAGCTGCCACTGCCCACCATGCCTCCATTTTGACTTTTGGGGTGGAGGTGTGTTTCCAGGAGAAACTACCCTTTTTTGCTCATGAATCTGGGTTCCTGTGGGCCAAATTCCTGACTTAAGTTCTGCAAACCCATCTTAAACCAGCTTATACTTATGGAGAAGGCAGGGCAGAGGACAGGGCAAATCCTCTGCCCTGTCTCAGCAAGGAGGGGACAGGAGGAGGAGATGTGGTCCCTTACCCTGCCAGTCTCACCTCGCCTCACCATCTCCTGCTCCAGGCCTTTTCCAGGACTTCTCTTTGCCATTTGCTGGTGTTTACAAGCCCGATGTGTAGTGGCAGCAGCTGGTGCTGGGGTCACTGGGCAGGGCTCGATCCTTCTCACCAAGCCTGGGAGGGCACAGGGAGCTTTGAGAGCACCCTGATGTTCACCCTGATGTTCACCTGGATTTCCATTCCTTGTGTGTGCGTGTTGGGACTGTGGCACAAAGGCAAACCCATGTCTGTGTGGCGGTGGATGGTGTGCGTGTGTTCCTGTGCTGCTCCTGGTGGTGTGCACGGTGGAGACCCAGCTACGGGGGCCAGACTTGCCCTGAAACGTGCTGAGGTGGCCAAGAGGGAGGTCAGATCTACCTCTGCAGCTCTCACGATGCCAGGGACTGCAGTCCAAGGGTGGGTGCTTCTGCTCCTGAAGAAACTTGGGAGCTGCAAGGGCTGGCCTGGTGGCTGCATTGCACCTCCCACGGCCAGCAGCGGGTGCAGGCTCTGTGCTGCCTCCCCCCATTTTTTTACAGTGCCCTTGCAAACACCTTCCATGCAAGGTGTCTGTGTCCTCTCTCTCCCTGGCCACCCTCCTCTGCAAAGTCCTGACTGAGCAGTGCCTTGATCCAGAAACAGACACCTGAAGCACTCTTCTTTCTCCTCAAAATCACAGCCCAAAGCAACATTCTCCCCTTCCCTTTCTTCCCTCCCCGCCTCCCCCTCACAGCTTAGCCATAGATTTCCTGCTATTCCCACCAGCAGAGCTTTCCAACAGCTTCTAAGTTTGTTCCCTGTGGAAACACCAAGACTGCTGCCCCCACGCTGCATGGCAGCCCAGGGGCCTTCGTCCTCATTCAGTGGAGGAAGGAACTCACCACCTCTTGGGAGAGCTCGCCTCTCTCATCCTAACCTCTGTTGTGTCCCATCTAAAGAACATAATGCACCACAAAATCACCACAGCTGTCCAAAACATCAGGCACCAGACCTTGCTCCAGGTGGTGCCAGCAAGAAGCCACAGACCCTCTTGCCAGGCTTCAGGAAGGTGGCATTTGTATAACAATCATTTGTTTAGGTTGGAAGGCATCTCCTGAGATCACAACCTTCAAAGCAGGGTTGACCTGAACAGGTCTGGTTGGGGAGGGACAAGTACTACTGAGGCAGGGCTGGCCAGGAAGGACCAGGAGGCTGCTCAGGTGCTGCTCAGGAGAGGCAGGTAGAAGCATCAGGAGAAGAAACAACCTGTAAAATGGGATTGGTCAGGGTTCAAGTCCTCCAGAAGGAAGAAATCCCTATCCTGACAGGGCTGCAGGCACCCTCTGGAGCCACCTAGTCCTGCCCTCTGCTGATCAGCTCTTCCAGGGCTCCACGTACCATAATCTCCCACGTAAACCTCAGCCCAGCCATCCAAGCTGGCTGCAAACACATGGGTGGCTTTTATATATAGAAACCTAGCAGCATGCTAATAACTAGCTAGATAAGGAATAAATGATTCGCAACCTGCAGAAGAAAAATGACTCCCCTCACCCTGCCGCAAGGAGCTTAAAAAATTGTATGCTGTGGTGTAGGTGACGTGGGTCTGCCTACACGCATGAATTCAAATGTTCCCTGAATTAGCAGGAACACTTCATGTGGCATTCAGCGAGGGGGGCCGCCGGCTTCCAGGGCGTTGCATTAATGATGATTCAAAGAGTTCAGAATCTAATCGCAGGGGATAAAAATAGCTGGCTTCTACTTAGAACAATTCATTATACAACCTCCAGCCTCCTTCTGCCGCTCGCTTCTCCCCGGCAAGTTTCCCGCTGCTGCCGGGGAGCTCCGTCCCCGGGGCAGGGCGGGTGCTGAGGTCCCAGCAGCAGTCCTCTCAGTCCTCGGCTGCTGAGAAGAGCTTCAGCCAGGTCTCCTGAGGAGCGCCCATGGGGTTTAGGCCACCTGGACTTTCACCCTGAGACGTGTGACAGCATCACCAGGAGAACCAGGGCACAGCCGCCCTTTGCCCCTCACTCTCTGTACAGCAACGGAGGGGAGACAGCGGCTTCCAGAGATGTGTCTCCTCTGCCTGGGGTGCCTCCTCAGGAGATGGAGAGTTGCTTTATGAGGGTCAAGCTGTCTAAAGGTGTCCCAACAGGCTCACCCAGCTCATCTCCAAATCCACCTTCCAGGCAGCTAACGCCAGATGAAGCAAATCCCAGTGTAGGTGACATTGGTGGATGAGCTCAAGAAAGTGCGTGGTGCTGATTTCTCAACCCTACTGAGTCCCATGTCACCGGTGGAAGGATCTCCTCACATCTCACTTCACCTGTGAATAAGTGGCTTGTGCCTTCTTAATGAGGAATCTGCACCCAGGTACCAAGGCCTCATGGTAGCTGAATAGTGCCCCACCACCCCGGGTGCGCCCCAGTGCACACCAGTGGTCTCCTGCTTGCTCTTCAGGCAAAGGGATATCTCTGCTGGAACTGCCAGCTGATGTCCACTGGGGTGATGGGAAAGGACAGGGTCTAATTGGAGCTATCCCAAAACAGACAAAGAATAATTTTTCTTCCTTATATGCTCTAGATACTATTTTTTTTCTCTACCAGCACAACCAGATGCTGTGAAAATCAATGGCTGCAATATGACAAAGATTTTTGACTGCAGGTGTTGACTAAGCTGGAAGAGCAGATGAACTCTTGAGACAGAGAACTTATTTTCATGCAAATGTCACTGGTAATGTAATCATCTCTCAAGGGAACAAAACCCCAGAAACTTTACAACCTATTTGTCCCTAAATAGAAGTTTCTCCAAGTTCTCCAGAAGATGGGATCTGCTCTGAAGAAGGAAATACAAAGTATTAAGTAGGTCAGATGAGAAAAATGAAGGCAAGGTAAGAAAGGGAGAGCTTTCAGGAAGAAAGCAGGAGAGCTGATGAGATGGAGTGGAAGGACAAGGGCAAAGAGCAGGTGTCATTGTCTTTTGAAAGCTACCTGCAGTCTCTGCTCTCATGCCGGGCACTCGGGACACATGCTGGTGACAACATGGTGCATGTTCCAGCTTGTCTGGAAGCGCAGCTAATGAGACCATTAGGGACCAAAACTGATCTGTTCTGGTCAGTACTGTTCAAGAGGCCTGGAAGGGGGTGTGTGTTTGCAAAGCCCTCCATGGAGCAAGCAGAGGATGGAAGGCATTAACATGACTGCCCTCGACCTTGCTTATGACCTCGACCACAGCTTATGCTGTGACTGCCAGGGATGGAGGTTCTCCAGACTTGCACCGAGAACTTGTGACACAGAAGAAGGCCACTCTGCTTGGCCTTCTATGCTACCACCCTGCCCCAAAGCACCACCCGGATCTTCCACGGTGCTACCAGAGAGAGCAGCAGCCCCAGGACCGGTGGTACAGACGGCTGAGTAGATGAGGAGGAGGAGCTGGGAGGGCAGGGATGGGCTCCTTGCCCTAGATGTTGGTGGCACAGTAGTGACAGGGTGCTCTGAATGGTGATGGCCGTTGCTGCTGCCCTGCCAGGTCTCTGGAGCTTTGCAAGGATGTTGCTTTGCTCCAGGGCGGATGTTTCTGTTGCCTAAATGTCCAGATGAAGCTAGGTGGGGTCCAGATGAAGCTAGGTGAGTCCAGATGAAGCTAGAGGGGTCCAGATGAAGCTAGGTGAGGTCCTGCCTGCGTTTGGGATGCAGGATGGAGATGCTCAGTGCCTGAGACACAGCAGCTTGTGTTGCCTGAGGGTTTTGGGGCAAGGGGAATCAGGTGGGGAAAAGCCAGCAGCTCCCTCTGCCATTCTTTCCAGAGAACAGACTGAGATGTGTCTGCAGCCTCCTGTGCGCTCGGAGCTGCGGGAACACTTCCTTTGTCTCAAACTGGGTCAGCGCGGAGGCGTGACGTTACTATAGCAATCGGTATTAGATTTCATAACTTTATTTTCGTGACGGGCGTGTTGCAGGATTCACTACTAGGTGGAGGGAGGGTTGTCATTGAAACACCCTCTCCAGCTCCCCTTCCCAGCCCCCTTCTCCCTCCTGACCCTCACACCACATGCTCACAGCCACGTCTGTCCATCCCACCCCCCCCTCACCCCAGGCTGTTTCTGAAGAGTCCCAATGTCACCCCTGGGCCATACCGTACCTCTCACAGCTTGCTGGGCTTGGGGACTAGGCCAGATTCAGCATCCTGTGCACCTTGTGTCCTTCTGGGCTCCAGAGCTGTCCCTCGTGAAGACCTGTCGCGCAGAAAGAAAAGAGAAAATGTACTCAGGTCACAAAGTGCAGAGTGGTGTCTTCCTGCCAAGTGTCCCAGGCCATAACCCTGATGCTGTAAAGACACAAGTCTGATGATTGACATCCAGGTTGTCTTCATTAAGTCCTAGCAAAGGCACAAGGAAAAGCATCCCATGTAAAGAGGCAACCAGGTTGTCTTCATTAAGTCCTAGCAAAGGGACTTAAAGGGACTTACAAGGGAAAGCATCCCATGTAAAGAGGCAGAGGCAATATCCATGGGAGGGTGGGAAGGTGCAGAAGTGGGTCCCATGTCTCTCTGTGTTGCACGTGGACTGAAAGGACAGACTGGAAATCAGCTATGTGGGGAGGAGAACACGCAAAATGCCTGGGTTACTTGCTCCGGAGCAGAGCTGGGGTGAGCCCCTTCATGGGAAAGTGCCCTTTGATTTTCTTTCCCTTGTTTCTTTGCCAAAAGGCAATATCCATGGGAGGGTGGGAAGGTGCAGAAGTGGGTCCCATGTCTCTCTGTGTTGCACGTGGACTGAAAGGACAGACTGGAAATCAGCTATGTGGGGAGGAGAACACGCAAAATGCCTGGGTTACTTGCTCCGGAGCAGAGCTGGGGTGAGCCCCTTCATGGGAAAGTGCCCTTTGATTTTCTTTCCCTTGTTTCTTTGCCATGAAATAATTCCCCACGGATCTCCCTTGCTACCTGTGGCTGTATCTTCATTTTTTGACCATACCAGGAGCTTACTGTCCTGAGCAGGGGTGATTCTGTAACCCTCTGTGCCTCATCTTCTGTGCTGCTTGCTTTGCCATGGAAGAACAGAGTCTGGTAAGGCAGGAAGGACAGTCCTGGGGATAACCATGTGCTGGGGTGGCAGATGGCAGCCAGGTACCTTTGGTGTGTCCTAGCTATACACCTGCCAAAATCTGCATCTTCCTCTCACCCCCCAGTGCTGCTCATTAAACTCCTGTTTGAGCAGCTCACACTGTAAATCTCTTCCATCTGGTCACTAGGTGCTACTGTACTGCAGCTAAAGCATTGTACTTCTTTCTTCATTGTCATTCACCACCAGCTACACTGCAAACAACTGAAAAAATTGCTCCCTGGATGAAAAGTAAAGTAAATAATATGGGGACACCCCCCCACACCCCTCCCCTGCAATGTTTCTTGATGTCCTCAAAAACCTACGCATCACAACAGAGAACACAGACTGAATTATTTTATCAGTGAGACTAAGTATTATGTGGGGTTTATATCAATTAACATCCAAGGAAGCCTTGTGTGTATCCATGCTCTCTTTTCTGCACTGAGATGATGCAGGCAGAGTGCTGGGGCAATCGGGGGGTGTATCCATGCTCTCTTTTCTGCACTGAGAAGATGCAGGCACAGTGCTGGGGCAATCTGGGGAATTCAGCCTTTTCATAGAATCATTCAGGTTGGAAAAGACCCTTGGGATTATCGAGTCCAACCATCAACCCTACTCTACAAAGTTCTTCCCTACACCATATTCCCCAACACCACTTCTAAATGACTCAAACATATTCAGAGATGGTGACTCAACCATCTCCCAGGGCAGCCTATTCCAGTCTCTGACCACTCTTTCTGTGAAGAATTGTTTCCTGATGTCCAGTCTAAACCTGCCCTGTTGCAGCTTGAAGCCATTGAATCCATTTTGCTGCTGAGAAGCCAGGGATGGGAAGTGAGGAGTCAGCCTTCCTATGTTGGTGTTTTTTTTTTCATTCCTAATTGAGCAGGAGAGGCCATGTGGGTCTTAAGAAGGCCTGATAGAGCTCAAGGGGACTTTAAAATAGAAACACCCCAGTTTCTTGACTGGGAGGATGTATGGAAAGCTGGGACAAGGATACAAACCTCAGCAATTTTTCTAGGAAAGTTGGATCTGAGTGGTGGGTTTGACTCCCTCTCTGGTGAAGCAGAAGAAGACCAAACCAGTGATAAGACAGTAGCTCTTTGTCCCCAGATAGGAGAAATGGGCGCTGCCAGTGCCCATGGGATCCTGCTCTCACCTTGCCACCACCCAGCAAGAGGGGTTTCCTCCCCAGCTTAATGCATGCCTCGAGGGGGGCTTTACACACACGCCAAGTGCAATGTATGCCGGGGTTGTACAGAGTTCCTTCCAAAAGTGATCAACAGCCCTCCTTATAACCTGTCCCAAGGAGGCAAAGACTGGATAGATGGATGGATACAGCACAGGTAGAGAATCAGAGGTGTTCAAGAGGCTTTCGGAGACTCTCACGGTGGACATCCCAACAGATGGAAGAATGGAAAGCCTGGAAAGATCAGAAGAGTGCCCTCCTAAATTCAGTACCAACCCTCTTCACCTTCCGGGTTTCCTCCCCAGCTTAATGCATGCCTCGAGGGGGGCTTTACACACACGCCAAGTGCAATGTATGCCGGGGTTGTACAGAGTTCCTTCCAAAAGTGATCAACAGCCCTCCTTATAACCTGTCCCAAGGAGGCAAAGACTGGATAGATGGATGGATACAGCACAGGTAGAGAATCAGAGGTGTTCAAGAGGCTTTCGGAGACTCTCACGGTGGACATCCCAACAGATGGAAGAATGGAAAGCCTGGAAAGATCAGAAGAGTGCCCTCCTAAATTCAGTACCAACCCTCTTCACCTTCCCACTAGCTCTGTACCACTTGAACAACAACACAGAGGAAATGGGTAAAGGAAAGACACACTCTCTGGGAAAGCAGGAGACAGCCCTTGACAGGGCAGTCACATCTGTGCCCAGAGCCCCCCCGTCTTCCACACCAAAACACTCATTTTTTTGAGTTTCTTGCTGTTGATGGGTACTCAGCTGTGAAAACCTGAGACAGGCGCTCCATCCAGGAGGTACAGCAAACATACTTCTACCTATCCAAGGAGGCCTCTGTGTTGGAGGCATCAGTTCTTGAAGACAAGGGCCAGTGACACATCCCAAACTCAGACATTCCTGAGCACAGAGACCTCAATGAGGTTGCAGGTTGCTGCCAAAAGGCCACTGCTCCCAATGCTAACTATAGCACTGTGTGAATGGATAAGACCAGGTTTGACGGGTCTGCAGGTTGCTGCCAAAAGGCCACTGCTCCCAACGCTAACTATAGCACTGTGTGAATGGGTAAGACCAGGTTTGACGGGTCTGGGTGCTGCAGGTGGCCATGCAGAGGTAATTGTGTTGACACTACCCAGCCCTTTCACAGCTCTCTCCATATGGAAAGTGAATCCTGGCTGCTAGTGACCTGAGTTAGGTTTGAGCAAATAATGCAGATGTGTGGAGTCTGCAACAGCCATTAGCACAGCCTGTATCCGTGGGCAGTGCTACCTGCAGCCATCCAAGCATCAGCACCCATCTGCCAGCAGCAAAGCTGTGGCTCTCCTGCTCTAATGCCACCAGTACCCGTATGAAGGTAACACCATGTATCACTAGAGCCACTAATGTCCATTGTGAAAGGCAGCAGCCTCTGTTAGCAATGCACCCATCATCCCTCCTGGGTGCACAAGTATCCAACGAGGCGCTCCATCCAGGAGGTACAGCAAACATACTTCTACCTATCCAAGGAGGCCTCTGTGTTGGAGGCATCAGTTCTTGAAGACAAGGGACAGTTCCACATCCCAAATTCAGACATTCCTGAGCACAGAGACCTCAATGAGGTTGCAGGTTGCTGCCAAAAGGCCACTGCTCCCAATGCTAACTATAGCACTGTGTGAATGGATAAGACCAGGTTTGACGGGTCTGGGTGGCCATGCAGAGGTAATTGTGTTGACACTACCCAGCCCTTTCACAGCTCTCTCCATATGGAAAGTGAATCCTGGCTGCTAGTGACCTGAGTTAGGTTTGAGCAAATAATGCAGATGTGTGGAGTCTGCAACAGCCATTAGCACAGCCTGTATCCGTGGGCAGTGCTACCTGCAGCCATCCAAGCATCAGCACCCATCTGCCAGCAGCAAAGCTGTGGCTCTCCTGCTCTAATGCCACCAGTACCCGTATGAAGGTAACACCATGTATCACTAGAGCCACTAATGTCCATTGTGAAAGGCAGCAGCCTCTGTTAGCAATGCACCCATCACCCATCCTGGGTGCACAAGTGTCCAACGCTAGTGCCCAGCATCCTGCATCACCACCAGTAGCTACTTGCGCTGGAAGTATCTGTTCAGTACTACCATCACCCATCATGTCTGTGTCACCAGCACTCTCAGGGTACCCTGGAGTACCTCTAGGCATGGTGCTGATCCTGGGACCCCTTAGCAGTGACTGCGATGGGTGCAGCACTCTCAGGGTACCCTGGAGTACCTCTAGGCATGGTGCTGATCCTGGGACCACTCTCAGGGTACCCTGGAATACCTCTAGGCACAGTGCCGATCCTGGGACCCCTTAGCAGTGACTGCGATGGAGGAGCAGTGCCTGGGCTCCAGGCCTCCACTCACCCAGCAGATTTCTCAAAATAAAAGATGCCATTGAAGCTCTGGAGGAAGAAACATTTTTGTCTGTAATACTGTTTTTGTCTTTGCATGCTACTGTTGCACTGAGAAAGCAGTGCTATAATTACCTTTAATTAATATCAGCATCAACGCCCCAAGGAAATGCAAATGAACAATTGTGCCACCAGCACAATTACGTTACGTTAACTACCAGCGATCCACCTCCATCATCCCCCTCTTTCTCCCACTCTCAGGAGCCGCTTGCTCATGTCACAGCTGGAGTGTGGAGGGGCTGGGACTGAGGACAACGTATGGAAGGACACACACTGCTACAAGAAGTGGTGTAACCTCAGGCAAGTGGACTGCAGACCATGGGGAATGGTGGGGAGCAGGGGACAAGCTGGCATCCATCACCTTCCAAGAAATGAAGGCACAAGATGCTGGTGGAAGCAGCCAAGGGTCCTTCCAGGGTGGTCTGTGTGCTCCCATGCTGTTGTCCTGCTGCTGAGCTGATGTCCTTTCCCGACATGATTCAAGACACTTTTGGTGAACTAGGGCCTCAAATGCTCTGCAGCCAAACCTCACTGGAGAATCAGCTCATGCTTATTGTTCTTCCAAGCCTTGGTCTTGGAGAGGAGGGCCACAGCCTGCCTTTCTGTAGCCCATGTGGTTCTGTTGGATTTGAAGAGATGCTGCAGAAGGCCTTGAAGAGCTAGATCTATATGGTTCATGATCCCTGGTATTGCCACCTCAGAGATGGCTGCAGCTAAGTGATGGAAAGAGGCAACTCTGAGTGAAGGATCCGATTGCCTGCTGGGGTCCCCGGAGGAATCAATGAGGGTTTCAGTGTGACTGAGCAGTGAAGGCACAGCCTGGTTGCATGGCAGCACGAAGCGAAGCCCAGGGTGGTCTTTCCCTTCCAGCCAGCCACCTCTGGGGCCACACTGGTGTGGCCATAACCTGAGGGAAGCCGAGCACTCATGGTGAGCGTTCCTGGGAAGGTGCAGATGGTGCTGGCTATTAATTTTAGTGAAAATACTGTAAAATGTTACAGGCTCAAAAAGCAACATTTTGGGCTGGGGCTGTGTGAGAAAGGGAGGTACCTTCCTGGCTGGTCCCTCACCTCCCACTGCAGGGACTTTCTGCTTCTCTTCCAAACTTGAAAGAGCCCCAGCAAACTGCCCATGTCTGCTTCTTGATAAACCTGAGAAGAAACGAAGCCCTTGTGTCAGGGAACCAGCAGAGTGTTCTCCGTGGGCTTCTCAGTTTCACAGCCAGCCCCAGAGCTCTGTTACAGGAGAAAGGCTGTGAGCCTGAGTGAAGATCCTGCAGGCACAGGAGGGACGTCCCCAGGGATGGAGGGGATGAGCAGGTCCAGCACAGGGGCAATAAGACATGGGTGAGGAGCACAGCCAGGCATGCAGGCTCCCAATGATGGCAAGCGCTACTGAGTGCAGTTTTCCCCTCCTCCTGCCATCATCCCTGCCTTGAGTGCCTTCTAATACATAGATTTACAGAGTGGAAGTTCAGGTATAGTCATTATAAACCTCTGGTCTGCTCTCCTTTATGAAATAGGCCATAGCATCATTCTGTGCAAATCCAGCAACAGAAATAATGAAAATAAATATATGTGTGTTCTTGTACCTCTAAATCTCATAACCATTTTTCTGGATAAAACAAATACATTTAGCTCCTTTGGGCCTCCCCGAAAGAATTAAATTCCGTGTGAAGGATGCTTGGGGCCTGATTTGAGAGCTATCACTGCCTCACATTCAAGAAGGGAATAAAGTATGCTGTGGAGAGCACTGATGAGATATGACTGTTCATAAGTGATTTGTAGCCAGTATTGAGATTCTCCTGAAGGAGGTATGAATGGGAAGATATGTGTGTGAAAGCACCAGAGGAAACAATCAAGCAAAGGTGGGAAGAGTGGCAAAGTCCTGCTGAACCGTGAGGAACGTGTTCCTCTCTCTGAGCCCAGAAGGCTGGCGCGTTGCAAAGGTCCCTGCACAGATGACTCGTCAGCAGAAGAGTTCTGTCTGGGTCACGGGAGGAGGGAAGCAAGGTTACAGCCCATTGCATGTGTTGTTCCTCTTCCTGCTCTCCCAACAGGAAGGCACCCTGAACACAAAGACAATGCACACTAATATTCCCTAGGATTTATGGGAGTTGCAGTAAGCAAGAAGCCAAGACAAAAGATCCAGCCATCGTGACTCCTAGAGGGTGTAAAAGACTGATCCAAACTCTGTATCATTGTCAATCAAGAGGAACATCAGAGACACAGTGGAGACCCAGCAGCAGTGCTCCTCTTCTTTAATTTTATATACAGGTGAACCTGGCATGACCTCCTGGACATAAGCCTTGGAGCTTGTGAGTACATAAAGGAGAAAGACTTCAGAGAGAAGGGGTTTGAATGATTGAAATCTGTTTCATTTAAAGGAATACCACCATCCCTTCTGGTAAGATGTTATATTACATTTTGGTTCATTAGTTGACTAAATAAACACACAGACAACCAGAGTCTGCTCTGCCTGACTAGAGGCTGAGGCTTGGGCAGGCCAGCAGCACCAGGGAGAAGAGGAGGGGACGTAATTCCCTACATTTTGGTTCATTAGTTGACTAAATAAACACACAGACAACCAGAGTCTGCTCTGCCTGACTAGAGGCTGAGGCTTGGGCAGGCCAGCAGCACCAGGGAGGAGGGGACGTAATTCCCATCCCCCTCCACCCGTGGGTGGAGGTTACCAGTTCTTAGCATGGGAACAGCAGAAACCAGCTCTGAGGTTCCCAGAGGAGGAATGGGAGATGGAGCTGGGTGGAGGAGAAATGAGCTTCCCTAGTCCAAGCAGTGAGATAATCGTGCCCGCAGGGAAGACGGATGGATGGTCTTACTGAGGGATCCCACTGACCAGTGGGGTGGCACGTTCCCTCCTCACATGCACTGGGTGTCCACAAGTCTGTGAAGTCTGTAATTGCTGAGGAGGGATTCAGTAATCTGCACTAATGATGCCCCTCACAGGAGGGAGCTCCTGGGTGTGCAGAGGGTGGTGGTGGGGCAGAGCATGATGGAGGCTCTGCTGGGGCATCTGTGGCCTTTGCAAGAAGAGGGCTCCTGTGGAAGTGCCCCGTTGGCAGTGTGAGGGTGTGAGCTGGCAGGGTCTGGTGTGGTGCAGTGGTCCATAAGATGCTGTTCTTGATGGAAGACCTTCCTCTGAGGACATGGGGGGCAAGGAAGGTGTGGGACAGACCCAGTAGGATATGAAGCAATGAAGAAGAAGGGCAAGTAGGAGGGACTGAGGAGACTTCATTAGTGTGACATCGTGATGTTGAAAATAAAATTGGTCCAGACAGCAAGGGACTTGAAGATAAGTTGTTCTTTAATTGCCTTCACACCGATGCCAGGGAGCCTGGATAATGCACTCTGCTCACGTATGGACACGAATTCGACCTAGTTGTGCTCCTGAAGTCTGGCTAAGAGCATCACGTAATTGGAGTGTTAAAATCAGCAAATGTTAAAATCAACACCTTTAGGGAAGAACGAGGGCACAAAGAGGGACACTGAATGTCAAGGCAGGCAAGGTCAGCTTTTTGAGTCATATCTACCTGCAAAGCTTACAGATCTGTGTCCTTGCAGAGGCAGTAGAAGATGGAGAATGTATGGGGCCTTCCATAATCCACCAGCTCACCCTGCTGAGCCTGGCAGCATGTTCTGCAAGCATCTTTGTGATGTGCATGGAGAAGAGGTTGCCGTGTTGTGAGGAACTTAAGCACGAGACTTGTGCTGTGACTTCTGCTGTATCCTAGTATGACCCCAGGATGGACGTGAGAGACATGGTCACTAAACAGCTGGACATAAGACTTCTGTACAAAATCACAGTTAAAATGAGAATCTGCCTCGACCAGTAAAGGACACTGCAGTAGAAGCAGGGCCTGTGTATGGCACAGACAACATCTTACTAGAAAAGAGAGTCCTCTTCTGGCAGCTCGATATCTGGGAGGACATTGATAAACTGGTGATGGTTTAGAGAAGAGCCACAAGGACTGCATGATGTGGCTCACACTGGGAGACACCAGGAACACAAGGAACTTAACTGCAGACCACTAGTCTTTAACGGGCTGACAACAGAGGGTTCTTCAGTCAGGACCCCACGTGCATCCAGGGACAGACACCTGAAGATAGTTCAGTCTGAACCACAAGAAAAGAAAGGTTTTATCTTTAATAACAAGGAGCAATTGGCCATTAAAAGGACTCTATTGAGCATAGCAATACATTCTCCATCATGGACATGGGACATGGAAATGGACATTCTCCCATGAACATGGACAAATGTTCGAGTCATCTGGAAGGTTTTTCCCAAGATGTCTAGTTCAAACACAGTTCTGAGACCTGAAGGATAAACAAACTCAGGGATTTCTTCCTTGGTTGCCATTACCTTTCCAAAAGTGACTACTTCTGGTTTGGAGCACTGTGATAAAGGGGACACTTGCACATATTCAGAGTTCCTAATTTCATGCTTATATCTTCCAGGAGACAGATCAGATGTACGGCTTTTTTTTTTTTTTTTTCTTCTTAAAAATAACAGTGGGACTACCACAGACACAGAACATCATCAGATGGACAAGTCATCCCAGTACCACCAGTCCTATGGACAGAAGGGGCAAATGTCAGATCCTCTGTTGGGCCAGGAAAGGCAGTGGGGAACTCCCCTGCTCCAGCTAGGTGTTGTGAAGAGGTCTGGGATCCCCCTGTTTGTTGGTCCTAGAGTGGCCTCTCTGCTTTGAATCACAAAATCATAGAATTGTTATGGTTAGAAGGGACCTTTAGGATCATTGAGTCCAACCATTAACCTAACACTGCCAAATCTCCACTAACACCATGTTCCTCAGCACTATGTCTACCCATCTCTTAAATATCTCCAGGGATGGCAACTCAACCACTTCCCTGGGCAGCCTATTCCAATGTTTCATAACACCTTTGATGAAGAAATTTTTCCTAATATCTAACCTAAACCTCACGTGGCACAACTTGAGGCCATTTCTTGGGAGAAGAGACCGACACCCCCCTCGCTATACCCTCCTTTCAGAGAGCTGTACGGAGAGAGATGCCTTTGGGATGCAACCAGCAGCACGCGAAAAAGTCTGTGAAGGTCTGGGAAATGCATGGATGCAGGCACAGCCCAGCTCGGGGAGCTGCCCTTGCCCAGCCTGTTGGCTCTCTCTGAGGAACCTGGCATGGGCCACACACAGGCCACCACCCCAGATGACTGCTGCTGACTTGTCCACCCTACAGTCAGCACCTCAGTGTCAGTGGGAGGCTCTCAGCCTTTCTCATGTGGTGGATGCTTTCCCACAATAGTTTCCACCCTTCCTGCAGGCTTTTTCTTCCCCTAAAGCCTGAGCTGAGGCCAGGGGAGAGGGTGTCTGACCCCATGGGAGAACATGACTGGTCGTACTCTGTCACCCACACATCACCTCTTCCAAGAAACTCCACGTTGCTTCCAAGCTACTGACCTAGAGGGAAGGTGTGAACACTGCCAGCAGTAACACTGAGCCCAGGAAACACATCTGCCTCCAGCCTCCTGCTGATGGCCCAGGCTGAGAAGCTGATCTGCACCAGTGCAGCAGGACCAGGCTTGAGCCAGGGGCAGGACATGGGCCACAGGGGTGGCTGTGCACCTGGGAGAGGTTTTCCAAGAAGGTAATGCCTGACTGTGGAGAAGGATGGAAGCACGTTGACCCAAAGCCGAAGAAGAGCAGATTCCCCTGTGCCTGCAGTTGCAATTCAGCCATGGATTGGCACATGCTCACTCTCTCTGCTGGCTCTTATTTTAACCTTAGGCCGATCTCACGCAAAGCCAGAGGTCACAGGGATTGATTGCGCAGGTGGGACAGGCAGCCAGAACTGAAATGTGTCTATGGAGTAAAGAGAAGGCCAGAGAGCTGGCTTGGAGCCACCTCCTCTGCTGCCCAGCCTGTTCCCAGCCTCCAGCTCTGCAATGTCTGTCCTCATTGCTCTCCTCACCCAAAGAACTGAAGAACCTGTTCCTGGTAGGGTCTGAAGGGGTTTCCTGCTGCATGTCCTGACCACGCTTGTGGGAGGAAGATGTGTCCTCCTGTGGCAGAGAAGGCCTAAACAACCTGTCCTTGCCACTGCTCCTTGCTCTCCCTCCCTGGCACTGCTTGTCTGCTCATGCTAGCAGGAGATAAAAAGCAGCATCTCCCTCTGGAGCTGGACATAACCTGATATGGCCACTCAAAATCTCAGTAAAAGATCCCTAAACCAGATCTGCCACGCAACCACTCATGCCAAAAATCCCCAGAAATCTTGCGTAGCTCCCACTGAGAAGCCCTTAGCCTGCCCAGCCTGTTCCCAGCCTCCAGCTCTGCAATGTCTGTCCTCATTGCTCTCCTCACCCAAAGAACTGAAGAACCTGTTCCTGGTAGGGTCTGAAGGGGTTTCCTGCTGCATGTCCTGACCACGCTTGTGGGAGGAAGATGTGTCCTCCTGTGGCAGAGAAGGCCTAAACAACCTGTCCTTGCCACTGCTCCTTGCTCTCCCTCCCTGGCACTGCTTGTCTGCTCATGCTAGCAGGAGATAAAAAGCAGCATCTCCCTCTGGAGCTGGACATAACCTGATATGGCCACTCAAAATCTCAGTAAAAGATCCCTAAACCAGATCTGCCACGCAACCACTCATGCCAAAAATCCCCAGAAATCTTGCGTAGCTCCCACTGAGAAGCCCTTAGCCTTGCCCCTTCACCAGCTCTGGTGACCCACTATGAGTCACAGATTCACAGAATCTTCATGGTTGGAAGGGATCTTTGAGATCATTGAGTCCAACCACACAAGAAAAAAAAAATAACAACAACAAAACACACCCCCCCCCCAAAAAAAACCAAAAACAAAACCAAAAAAACACCCACAGACACAAGCCAACAATCTCGGGCCCTGAAGTGCCACGTCTTCATGTTTCTTGAATACCTCCGGGGTTGGTGACTCCACCACCTCCCTGGGCAGGCTGTTCCAGTGCCTCACCACCCTCTCAGGACAGTAATTCTTCATAAAGAGTCCTCTGGCAAAGCTCCTGGCATGACATGTGGGACAATCTGCATCACCCAACTGGGTGTCACCAAGGCAGAAACACTTGGACCTTCCTGGGGCAGGTCCCTGTTCTGTGCTTCTCATGGGAGCCCTGCTCTGATGTGGCCACTGGCCGCCTCTGTGCAAGGGATGGACAAGAGGAAGCCATGTCCGTGGCAAACCCAAGGGAGGGCAGACTGCACTGGCACCAGAGGAGAAGATGCAGCCCATGGCGGGGGGGGCGTGTCCCTGCACACCCCCTGCGTGCGTGGGGCTGGGAGCTGGTTGTGCTGTGTTTGCCCAGCCTGGCTGCTCCGTGCCGCGCTGCTGTCATCCCCACAGCCCCCCGCCAGCCCCGCTGTGCCGCGGATCGATGTGCTGCAGCTCCTGGGGACACGCCGGGCTGGGGGCTGCAGGTCTGGGCTGGGGGAGAGGACGTGTCACAGCGATCACCACCGAGCAGCGGTGTCCTCTCTGCAGTACGGAGGATGCTGTCGCTCCCATAGCAAGAAGAGCTCTGCAGGTGCCTGCCTTTAACAAGATGAGTAATTCCCTTTCAGTCCTTTAATCAGTCACTTCCAATTAGTGTGCCAATTGTTTTTGCCTTAGCAAACAGCTCTTTCAAGAAGGGTTTTTTCTGCATCTGCTGGGTTGGGAAAACACTGTTCCCAGAAGGGGCTGTGTCTTAGTTCTTCGGCAGGAGGTTCCTCCCATGGAGGCTGCAGGACTGGGCTCATGCACGGAGTGTGGCATAAGTCCTGCTCATCCCTGACCCACACCAGGGATGAGCACCCAGCAGAGGAGGCACTGGCTCTTCTCAGGTTGTTGGGCAGCTGTAAAATAGGTGGTCACCCCAACCCAGGATGACTGTTTTCCTGACTCCAGTAGCGTTTAGCCACAGTGGGCTGCTGCCTTGCTGAAGCTGTGCATCTTCTTGCACGTTGAAACTGGAGAAGAACATGTGCCCTTCATCAGTGGCTCCCACCCTGGCTCCATAGTTCACCTCCCATGCTGCCTGAGCTGGACAGTACGACTTCCATGCTGCTCTGAGCAGCCTGCAGAGGCAAGGGAGAACCTCACAAGTCCATTGAGGGGTGATGTGCCTGCTGCCAGGATGAAGGCATTCCTGGAGGTGCCCCATGCTGGTGGTATCCCGGACGTTGCATTTTCTCGAGGACCCAAAGACTGGCTTTCCCCTCTTGTAGGCAGAGACATTCTCCTTATCCACATCCCTTTCAGCCTTTTTTTTTTTCTCTTTTGAAAATTCCATAGCTTTGCGCTTCTGATATCTTACAGCAGCAAGTTCCACAGGTGAATTTTGCTTGTGGAAAAAGGATCCCTCCTTGATCACTTTCCATGATGCTTTGTCCTTGTGTTAGGGAGAAAAGTAACCAAAGCAGCAGCTCCCTCCTTTGGTGTGTGCTCTGTTTCCCAGATCTCAGCCCCATAAGTCCCTCTTTATTTCTTCCCAAGTGAATTTTTTGAGCCAGGACGAAGCCCTGCTGCTCAGCCACGAGCCTCCCGACACCCTACAGCTGCCCTGGGCAAGATGGTCTGAGGGCAGGACACACAGCGTGGGGCAGCTCCAGCTGACGACACTCCTGCCTCTGCCACCTACATGCTCTCTGGATGCCTCTGCATGGTGGGAAGTCATTGTCCATCAGTCCCTTGCGATAAAACCAGAGCCTCTCCTAGAAGTCACTGAATTCTCCAGCTGCAGTTCCTGCACATGTTTGTTAAGGTGGCTGTGTCACCTCTGCCCTGCCCTAATATCCTGCAACCTCTGTCCCGAGGGGACCTATGGAGCTGGGAAACAGGGGGAAACATCAGACACGAGGTCCGGTTCCAGCAATATCAGTACGTTGGGTGAAGGGAATGAATCCTGCACTGCCAAATAAACACTGCGAGAGAGTCATTCACTTGCCACCTCCCTCTCAGGCTAAGCCAAACATGTCCTGGCAAGTAGGCATTTTGGGGCACACAGAAGTGTAGGATCCAGCCTACAGCAAGGGAGGGTATAACCCAGCCTAGGTAAAGCTATGGAAAAATAAAATTGGAGTGGCAGTGAAATATATGTTCCTTGGTGGGGAGAACAGAAGAGTTTGTGGCCAGCGTGGCACCACTGGTTGCCACAGGGTTTATGGTAGAGTAGGGCCAAGCCTCGTCCTGCAAAAAAGGTGTTGAGTTGGGGACATAGTGATGAAGGACATTGTGTCCCAGGCCACATCCTTTTCTGTGTCCCACGTACCTGGGGTAGGGACAGGGATCAGGCAGCTTGGGGACAGGGCAGCAGCCAGCAGAAGAGAAAACTGCTCTGGAGGAGGTTCTTTCCCCACAGCTCTGCCCTCACACTGCACAAGCACCATGATGTGGCACAAGCAGGTGCTTCTCCAGGCAAACCATGCCATGGGCACCACACACCTGTGCGAGGTCTGCCTCACACACAGCCTCTTTGGAGGGGTACGTGGGATGGGTCCTTCCTTCCTCTGCCAAGTGCCACCTCCTCCACAGCAGCTTCGGGATGTGAAGGCCACACCACAGACGGCACAGCTCCCAGAAACCAGGGCAGGGGAGCTCTGTGTACAGAAATTGTTCAATTTCTGGCTAAACTTAGGAAAGGATTGTTTCTTTCACGCTTTCCCACAATTCAGTTTTTGTTTGGTTTTCCCAAGGAATTGGCATAAGTGTTTTGGGATCAGCATGACCTTTTTTTTTGGCATCTGTAATAAAATACCTTTTTGGGTTGGTTTGGTTTTTTTTAAACTGTTCAATCTTTTTTGTTGTAAAATATCTTTCTTTCTTTAAATTACATCAACCCCAGCATTTTCTGATTAAAAACGGAAATGTTTTTGTTTAGCAGGCACCAAAATAGAAGCGGAGGCTCCAAAAATTCCCCCTCTTATTCACCTGAGGTTTTGAGCTCCCCCCCGACCACTTATCTACCAGAAAGATCACACATCCCCATTGTGTGGTCCCTCCCCCAGAGACACAGGGGTGTCCTCAGCTGAAGGGGCTTGGTCGCTCCGTGGTTCAGGAGCGGGTGTTTCCGCGGTGCTGCGGGCACGAGCCGTGATTGGGCACAGGGGGGTGTAGGTCAGTTCAGTGCAAATACCCAGGGGCTCCTTCCCCACCTCATCTTACAGAATCACAGAATCACATGGGGCTGGAAGGGACCTCAGGAGATCATCCAGTCCAACCCCCTGCCAGAGCAGGTCCACCCAGAGCAGCTCCCACAGGAACGTGTCCAGGTGGGGTTTGAATGTCTCCAGAGAAGGAGACTCCACCACCTCCCTGGGCAGCCTCTGCCAGGGTCAAGTTTGTGCCCATTTCCTCTTGTCCTGTCCCTGGGCACCACTGAAAAAAGACTGGCCCCATCCTCTTGACACCCTCCCTTGAAGTATTTCTAAGCTTTGATCAGATCCCCCCTCAGCCGCCTCTTCTCCAGACTAAAAAGACCCAAGTCCCTCAGCCTCTCCTCATAAGGGAGATGCTCCAGGCCCCTCATCATCTTTGTGGTCTTCTGCTGTCCCCTCTCCAGCAGTTCCCTGTCCTTCTGGAGCTGGGGAGCCCAGCACTGGGCACAGTGCTCCAGATGGGGCTTCTCCAGGGCAGAGCAGAGGGGCAGGATGACCTCCCTCCACCTGCTGGTCACACTCTTCCTGATGCCCCCCAGGATGCCATTGGGGTGCATCAGGAAGTGTCACAGCACATCATCTCCAGGTCACTGAGCTCCTCCCGAGATCACCTCACACCCATATCCAACCTCCTGCGCTTCCAGTCCCCAGCCAGAAGTTTTGCTTTCATTTTCATTTGCATAATGAAGACCTGCAAACCCCAGCCTACATTTCCTTCAGGTGGGGTTTTCTCTCTTCCCATGGAGGACCACTCTCCCTTGTCTCTTTCCCCTCCAGAGCCAGGGGAAGCTCCAAAGGGGCCCCAGACTCTTTCCTTTTCCTGGCCCGGGGTGGGATATCCAGGCTGGCCCGGCTTCCCGTGAGTCACCAGCAAATCTCAGCTTCCTTCTGCAGGGCCCTGGAACCAGAGCCCTAATTACAGGGCAAGACTAGCGGAAACAAGCTTATTATTTACAAGGCTAATGAAAATTAATCATGCCTCCCCCTCCCTTTCTTGTGGGAACAGTCATCTTAAAGAAAGCAGATTATAAAAGCATTATGGGCCACTGCTGTGCTGTTTTTTGGCGCTAACCAGGAGATGGTGTGTGGGCTGAGGGCTTTGTTTGCAGGTCACCTGAAACTCAAGGGTTAAGAGTACCTAAAAGGGGAGTGCTGCTTGTTCTCCCTGTCCCCATGGAGGCCTACCCTCCGCTGCTGGATGACGGGGGAGCAGATGGAGCCAGAGCCCCAGACTAAGCCAGACAGGCCGTAAAGCCCTTTGGTGCTTTTCCAGGCAGCTGCTGCTTCTCCCCAAGCCTGCACCCATTGCAAGGAGGGAGTGGTGTGGGGCGCGGGGCTGTCCCACCCCAGGGACCCCCAGCCCAGCCAGCCCGGGAGACTGGAGAGTTCCCCAGCATGGCCCAGTGGAGCCCAGTTAGCTCCATGCAGACAGGCGGGTCTCAGGATGCCGGTGGCCCCACGCTCCAGCCTGCTGTGCAATGAGGGAGAGAGTGTGACTGTCTGCAAAGCCAGATGGGGAAAAACCTGTCGAGGAGCAGTTCCTGCTGCACAAGTGTGGAAAACCAGAGCATCCTGCACCAACTGGAGCTCACGCAGTGGGCGCTGCTGGTCTCTTCTGCAGCTGAAGGATGGACATTGTTAAGTGCAAACCCCATCACTCTCACTCAAACCATCACTGTCACTCAGGGGAAACTGAGGCATGGGATAGAGAAGGTCAGTCATGGAGGCAGGGAGAGACCTTCAGTCTTTTGAACTGGAGGTTCAAAAGAAGGTCTTTTTTGCACCCAGTGCCAGGTCCTGTTGTCTCGAATGTGGAAAGAGCTCCCAGGGATGTAGTGTTGCATTGAGTGCTGAGCTGAACCCAGAGCTGCCCTATCTGGCTCCCATGCCAACCACAGCCCCCCTGTCCCAGGCCGGGAGTGGAAGGTTCACTGGGAGACCACCCCCAGCCAGCTTCAGGGCTGATGGCCTGGATCTGGATCAGGGATGGAGGGTGATGAGGACCAGGCTCCAGAGCCAGGCTGAAGAGATGCTTCCTGCCAGGCCCGTCTGGGCAGCCCTGAGCGATGCCGCCTGTGGGAGCCTACCCCATAGCATCTGGAGCCTGGCACAATAATTAACTGTTGCTTTGGAGAAGACAGGAAACGAGCAGGAGGTCAATTTTCAATTTCCCAGATGTGTATAACCAGTTTTTTCTAGCAGGCAGCCTGAAAATAAATCTCCATCAGTCTAGTTACCGCTTAATTAACATCACTAGCTACAACATGTATTCCCCAGCCCAGACAAAGCCGGAGCTCATCCGCCGTTCATGTACAATGAGATGGAGCCGGGGCTGGGGCACGGCTGGCGGGAATTCTCTAGCCTGAAATTTCTGTCCTGCTGCCCAACACGCTGGACGTGTCCTGCTCAGGCAGGGAAGCTCTGCCTCAGACTCCTTTGTACCTCTCTGGGACGGGGACAACTGCTGTGATCTTCCCCAGGGCTGCTGGCTTTTAAGGTGCAGCTGGCACAGACGACTGAAAGAAATTTGGTGAAACAACTGGAGTTTGTTTCCCTTTTGCATTTGGAACAAACAAGAAAAGATGGCCCCGTGGGTGGAACACTTCCCTACGCTACCACTCTGCACAAGAAAATCTCATTCTTTCCACAAGAAAATCATGCTTGGTTTTCCAAAAGCAAGCGTGGCTCTGGCGCCTGTGGGAGCCTACCCCATAGCATCTGGAGCCTGGCACAATAATTAACTGTTGCTTTGGAGAAGACAGGAAACGAGCAGGAGGTCAATTTTCAATTTCCCAGATGTGTATAACCAGTTTTTTCTAGCAGGCAGCCTGAAAATAAATCTCCATCAGTCTAGTTACCGCTTAATTAACATCACTAGCTACAACATGTATTCCCCAGCCCAGACAAAGCCGGAGCTCATCCGCCGTTCATGTACAATGAGATGGAGCCGGGGCTGGGGCACGGCTGGTGGGAATTCTCTAAGCCTGAAATTTCTGTCCTGCTGCCCAACACGCTGGACGTGTCCTGCTCAAGCAGGGAAGCTCTGCCTCAGACTCCTTTGTACCTCTCTGGGACGGGGACACCTGCTGTCATCTTCCCCAGGGCTGGTGGCTTTTGAGGGACAGCTGGCACAGACAACTGAAAGAAATTTGGTGAAACAACTGGAGTTTGTTTCCCTTTTGCATTTGGAATAAAGAAGAAAAGATGGCCCTGTGGGTGGAACACTTCCCTACGCTACCACTCTGCACAAGAAAATCTCATTCTTTCCACAAGAAAATCATGCTCGGTTTTCCAAAAGCAAGTGTTGCTCTGGTGAGTGAAGAGCGTTGGCCATTCCAGAGAGTTTTTGGTAAAAATGACAATAACCATCCTGGAACTGTCAGGGAAACTGGCCACCTTCTCCAACAGCCATTTTAACAAGACACAGCCACCAAATCCCAGCTACCAAAGCCCCACTGCCCGATGAACATTGGCTGGTGAAGCAGGGCTGCAGCCTGTGGGTGCTGGTACGCGGGGCCCCCCATTCCCCGATGGAGATGCCATCCCAGGCATCCCAGTTTGGGGGCAACTGCTGCCTGGTGAGTGAAGAGCGTTGGCCATTCCAGAGAGTTTTTGGTAAAAATGACAATAACCATCCTGGAACTGTCAGGGAAACTGGCCACCTTCTCCAACAGCCGTTTTAACAAGACACAGCCACCAAATCCCAGCTACCAAAGCCCCACTGCCCGATGAACATTGGCTGGTGAAGCAGGGCTGCAGCCTGTGGGTGCTGGTGCCTGGGGCCCCCCATTCCCCAATGGAGATGCCATCCCAGCCATCCCGGTTTGGGGGCAACTGCTGCCTGCCCAGCACCACAGAATCACAGAATCACATGGGGTTGGAAGGGACCTCGGGAGATCATCCAGTCCAACCCCCTGCCACAGCAGGTCCACCCAGAGCAGGTTGCACAGGAACGTGTCCAGGTGGGTTTGAATGTCTCCAGAGAAGGAGACTCCACCACCTCCCTGGGCAGCCTCTTCCAGGGCTCTGCCACCCTCACAGGAAAGAAGTTCCTCCTCATGTTTAGGTGGAACTTCTTACATTCAAGTTTGTGCCCATTTCCTCTTGTCCTGTCCCTGGGCACCACTGAAAAAAGACTGGCCCCGTCCTCCTGACACCCACCCTTGAAGTATTTATAGGTATTGATCAGATCCCCCCTCAGTCTGCTTTTCTCCAGACCCAAGTCCCTCAGCCTCTCCTCATAAGGGAGATGCTCCAGGCCCCTCATCATCTTTGTGGTCTTCTGCTGTACCCTCTCCAGCAGTTCCCTGTCCTTCTTGAACTGGGGAGCCCACAACTGGTCCCAGTGCTGCAGCTGGGGCCTCCCCAGGGCAGAGCAGAGGGGCAGGATGACCTCCCTCCACCTGCTGCTCACACTCTTCCTGATGCCCCCCAGGATGCCATTGGCCTTCTTGGCCACAAGGGCCCATTGCTGGCTCATGGGCATCCTGTTGTCCACCAGCACTCCCAGGTCTTTTTCCTCAGAGCTGCTCTCCAGCAGGTCAGCCCCAACCTGTCCTGGTGCAGGGGGTTATTCCTCCCCAGGTGCAGCACCTACACTCGCCTTTGTTGAAGTTCATCAGGTTCCTCTCTGCCCAACTCTCACCAGCCCTGCCTGTGCTTGCAGGGCCAGCAGCGTGGAGAGCCCAGCCATGCTGAGCACCCACTCTGGAGGCTCCGCTACCAGCCCTGCCTGTGCTTGCAGGGCCAGCAGCACAGAGAGCCCAGCCACGCTGAGCACCCACCCTGCAGGGTCCGCTCCCCAGTGTGCAGAAGATGAAGTGCTGCTCTTGCTTGGGTTCTGTCCCGGGGGTGGTTTAAGCTCTGGGTGCAGCCAAGGTGGGGGAAGGCGGACCGAGGGTGTGAGCGTGCCCCGGGTGCAGCGGGGCTCAGCTGCAGCATTGCTCTGCCCTCCCTGAGCCCGTCACGCTGTGAAGGAAGTATGAGCATCATGCTCTCCTGTTATGCTCAGGAAATGTCTGTCCCAGTGGTGTCCTCCACTCTTATTCCAGCCCTCCTTTCCACCATATCAGACCCAAACCACCCCCTCAGGAGTGGGAGCCCAGAGAACAGTGTTGTCTGACACTTTGGGCATGTCTTACGTCTCCTCTGGGAAAGGGCCCCACTTGGCAGAAACACCTTGGCCCAGCTCTCCCGATGTGCCAGTCAAGGACTGAGGGGTCATGTCTCCCACTCAGCCCCTTGTTCTTGGTGGGTTTTATGAGGCAGGTAGGCTGAAAGCAATAGCAAACTTTTTCAGCTGGAGAGGTGAGGAAAGGAGTCAGGAGATCAGACTGAGCAGTAGAGCGGGGAGTGTGGGATGTGGGAACCCATCCTGGCTGGTGACAAAAGCCACAATGACAGAGAGACATCTTTGCTGGGACATTCACCATGGGGCAAGAGTGGCCTGTTCCCTGATGGGTCTGGGGAGAATTAGATGTATGTGAAGCCTTGCACTTCCACCAGTAAGACATGGACCCCTTGTCTGCCTGAGAAACATCAAATGCCCTTCTGGCCTGAGACATCCAGGCAGGGTTCACCTCTCCTCGTGCATCCAAAGGGTAGATGGTCAGTAGCAGATGTGCTGGCAGCCAGTGAGCAGGGCTGCAAATCAGGGGTCCGTGCTGCAACCCCCCCTTCCCACCCAAGCCATAGAGATCCCAGGAATAGTCCATACCCATGGAGCTGGCCTAAGCCAGCGGCAACCTCCCAGGGCTGTGTGGCCAGACCCCACCGGAGCTGAACCCTGCTGCTTTCTTCATAGAATCATAGAATTTTCTGGGTTGGAAGGCACCTTTAAGATCATCAAGTCCAACCATCAACCTAATTCTGATAAAAGCCACCACTAAACCATGTCACCAAGCACTATGTCAACCCATCTTTTAAATACCTCCAGGGATGGTGCCTCAACCCCTTCCCTGGGCAGCCCATTCCAAGGCTTCATAACACTTTCCCATAAAAAATTGTTCCTAATCTCCAATCTGAACCTCCCCTGGTGCAACTTGAGGCTGTTCCCTCTTGTCCCATTGCCTGTTCCTTGGGAGAAGAGACCGACCCCCCCCTGGCTACACCCTCCTTTCAGGGAGTTGGACAGAGTGAGAAGGTCTCCCCTCAGCCTCCTCTTCTCCAGGCTGAACACCCCCAGCTCCCTCAGCCTCTCCTCACAAGACTTGTGCTCCAGACCCCTCACCAACTCTGTTGCCCTTCTCTGGACATGCTCCATCCCTTCAATGTCTCTTTTTTGTTTCTCTCTGCTGTTTTATTTATTCTTCACTGGTGATTTCTGCTCACACCCTACCTCCTCACCTGGGTTTACAATGGGAGGTACCACTATCTCCACCAGGTGACCTAGTGAAGGAAGAGCACGTCAGCTGTTAGCATCAGCCCACATGGAAAAAGGAAGGAGACAAGATGAAAGAATCCATTTCTACTCCTATCATCATCCCGCTTGGCACTTATCTTCAAAGCACTGTACAAACATTAACTAATTAATCCTCCCAACACTCCTGGGAGGAAGAGACATATTAACATGACTCTTATTTTAGACGCCTGATAAACACAAAGGATAGATGGGCCAGGAGATACCAGACAGGCAAAACGGGCAGGTCACGCCAGTTACTCCGTTCTTCCTGTTGAATATGGCAGGGTTTGTGAGTCAGGGGATGTGTCCCAGGCAATTAGTGTGTACTCACACGTTGGAGGGGGGACAGAAGCGGAGGAGGTGGAGTGGAGGTTGCAGAAATACAGGAGGGAGAGTAAAACTAGAGCAGAACGGGAGGAAGAAGATGAGCCCCGTCGTCTGCACAGATGGACTGACAGACTGACGTAAAGGCAAGTGCTGCAGGGTGGGGAGCTCAGCAGCTCCCCTGAAAGAAGAGGCAGGTGAGAAGGGGACCTGCAGGACCACATGAGAGCAATGTCCCTTAGAGCTGAGGGGCACAGCTAAGCCAAGGCTGATGCTTTGTCACCAAAAGACCCTCCCTCCTCTCAGCCTGCAGCGCCTGACCCTCAGAGTTATCTGTCTCCACTGGCTTCCCCCGTCCCCTGGAAAAATGCCCTACCAAAGCCAAGAGATGCGGGTGTTTGGTGGAGCACACCGGGACGGCACCCACCGCAGTGGGTGCCGGGGCTCTTCTGGCTGGGAACCCAGGGAGCTCACCCCAGGGATGCCTGGCGTCCCAGCAGCAATTCCTGCAGCAGGGGAGGTCAAGGGGGCATCCAGAAACCAGGAAAAATAAATTTCAGCTGAGCAGCACTAAAATTAACATTTTTTTAAGCCACCTGGAAAGTCAAAACAATTTTGTTTGAGCTCAAGCAAGAGCTTTCAATTCCAGCTTGACAGAATTTTATAAATATCATAAAAATAGACTAAAATGGAATCTCTGACACTGCTGCTGAGGCATCCTGGAGGAAAGCCTTGAGATAAAGCATTTTGACTTTAAAAAAAAAGGATTTTGACCTGCTCAGTCTGGCAGGTGAGTTCCCCAGAAGATCTAAAAATCAAAAGGTGGAATTTTTTTCCCCACTTAAAGAAAGATTTTAGCTGCAAATGTGCCCAGTGCCATGCTCGGGTGCCCGTGCGTGTGGCTGGCAGGGGACAGGCAGCCAGCTCTGGCCAATGCAGCCTGGCAGAGCGGGTCAGCAAAGGCTGCAGGAGCCCCACTGCCTTCTTGACAGGACAAGGGGCAACGGGCACAAGGTGGAACACAGGAAATCCCATCTCAACATGAGGAAAAACTTCTTTCCTTTGAGGGTGGCAGAGCCCTGGAACAGGCTGCCCAGAGAAGGTGTGGGGAGTCTCCTTTTCTGGGCATATTCAAACCCACCTGGACACATTCCTGTGCAACCTGCTCTGGGTGACTCTGCTCTGGCAAGGGGTGGGACTACATGATCTCCAGAGGTCCCTTCAACCCCTACAGTTCTGTGATTCTGTAGTTCATGCAAGCTGCTGACTGGTCCAGTGGGTACCAGGGCTGGCAAACCCCAGGTGACCTGCTGCTCCACAGCCCTTGTGGGCAGAGTGGCTGGTGTTAGGTCTTTGGGCTCAGACGAAGAGGTGCAGCATTGTCCCTGAAGCCAGCAGCAAGGGTTGGGAGAGGAGATAGTCACCAGAGGCTCTTCAACATCTGTGGCAGATTGGTGTTTGGTACATCTTGGAGGACCTGCCAAATCCTTAAGCCCTCTTGCAGAATCACAGAATCACATGAGGTTGGAAGGGACCTCTGGAGATCATCTAGTCCAACCCCCTGCCAGAGCAGGTCCACCCAGAGCAGGTTGCACAGGAACTTGTCCAGGAGTGGTTTGAATATCTTCAGAGAAGGAGACTCCACCACCCCCCTGGGTGACGAATGCTGAGGGGAACCTCCTGGTCCTCCTAGTCCCTTCTGTCATGTGTGGCTTCAAGAATGAACCCACCCATGCCAACAGCACTACCTCTTCTGCTGCCATTTTGTATCAAACATCCTAATTACAGCACAGTAGTTCTAATTGCAATTATTTCTCCCTATTGCTGGAGCATGATCATCCTGGCACTATGAATTCATGAAGCAATAACACAACGTGGCCTCCATGCCCAAGGTCTGAAGACCTGGTGGGATCAGAGTGACCACTTCTGCTCCCACAGCTAGTCCTGTGGGACCTGGGCTGGAAGATGGCACCCATCTGCACCTGCAATAAGTCCACTGCCTGGGCTGGGCCAGGATGTTATATGGAGAAGCCATCATACCCCTAGCTATGAGCTCCCAACCCCTACCCTCTGGCAGCCCTCGGCAGTGCTCCTGAGCCGTGTTGACCAAACATCTTGTCTGTACGCTGCTTCTTGTAATTTCTGACCATGACACCCTTTATCCTGCCCGGAACAGAATAAATAGATCAAGCATCTTAATTCCCCCTCTGGAAGGCAACTTCTGTCTGCAATCTCTTAGTGTCCCATCTGAAACAGGGAGCCCAGAAAAAAATGCAGCTGCTTCAGCAGTGATTTTGCAAGACCGGTGTGGGCAGGGAGCCATCTCCCCACTCCTGTTAACACGTTGCAGGGGAGACATGTAAGGAGCTCCCAGGAATAACAGCCCTGCTCTCCCTACAGCACCTCCCCACCGTCCTGATTTGTGCTTTTGTCTGAACTTCCAGCTTGAACATCTCCAAACATTGCACCATTTCTTGTGTCCTTTAGCTGAACTCTCTTTCTTTACTCTAGTGTTTACCCAGTAATGCATCAATAGCCGGCTGCCGCATCCCCTTCCTTTCAACAGGGTCTGCAGGTTGACTCAGGTCCCTTAGGATTGGCCTCGCTGGGATTTTGCATTTAAGGCTTCCGCAGCCTTCATCCCTAAATCCTTTTCGAGATCAGGATCCTACTCCCTGGTCCTGCAAAATGTGACCTGCTCTCAGCACTCCTTGCAGCCGGCTGTGAGACAGGACGTTGGCTGCAGTGAAGCCCCTGTGCCAAGCGATGCAGATCCATCTGCAGAACTGCGCTGTGTTTGCCACTGGGGCTGGTGGGGGACCGGGCCACCTGCCGACAGCCGGTGTTGGTCCCTGTTCTCTGCCTCTGGGCTCCTGGACTTCTCCAACTGAGCTATTTCAGGGGATCCCCAGGGGTCTGGGATCTCCAAAGTCAAGCCAAGGCCCTGCTGTTTTCTTGAGAGTTGAGTTCAATTGGACCAGCCCAATTGCATCATGGAGAGCCTTGCCTGCTGTGCCTGAAATTATAGCTGCTAAATTTTTAAAAATAGCAGTGTATGAAGGCCAAAACAGAGATCAGAGGCTCTTCCCACTCGCCTGCCCACAGGTCTGGAAAGACACAGTCCGTCTGCGTAAGATCTTACAGTCTCTTCATGGAGTTTTTCTGGAGATGGCTATGTCTAGTTCTGGGATGCTCAGCCCTCAGTAAGGCTGGAGAAAACCTGCCACAGAGCAGGCTGTGCTTTTGGGGTAGACCTGGACCCATCTCACACAGACACAAATGCACTTGGTAGAACGATACAGTTTTTTCTGGTCCCTCTGCATACAGAGACACATTCCAGTATAATTAGTTCCTGCTTCTCCAAGGGCCCCCGCACCAATCAAATACTAATTGAAGGTTCCAGGTCAGCTGCCACTAGCCCAGAGATACCTCGCTATTTCTTCTGCTGTCCTTCTTACAACAGCCCCACATCCGATTGCCTCCAGCTCTCCTTGCCCAGGAGAATGCTATGGAGAGGACACCCCTGGGCCGGGGACGTCAGCGCCCCGTCTTACCTTTGCCTGAGGCAGTGGCAGAGATTAGCTCCTTCCACTCGACTCAGAGAGGGCAGAGGGTGAGAAAGGGGAGGGAAGCCCCTGAACTTACTGGGTGGGCTGCATTCCGCAAGCTGAGCTGGCTGCTCTCCCTGCTCCAGGCAGAGCTGACTCAAATTTCCAGAACCAAAGTGAGTCACAAGGTCTCTATTCACCTGGGATGGGCAGGGAGCTTGAAGAAGGCTGAGGTGTCCTGGAAGTCACTTTTGGGCTAGGAAATCTCCAGATAGAGAGTGGGACCAAACGTGTTGTTTGGAGCTGACACCAGAACCCCTGATAAGAAACCCCCCGTGGACTGTGTACCCAGGCTCAGGTTTTGGGTCTCTGAGAGCTTGCTGTGTCTGACAGATGTCCCAGCATCTGCAGGGCCCAGGGAAAGGCAAGTCCTGTTGTCCTCAGACACTGGAACAAAGCATCAGCAGCCAGAGCAGGGGTCCTCCTGGTAGAAACGGTGGCCACAAGAGCCAACACAACAGCCCCAGGGCAGCACTGAGTGATGGCTTAGACATGGCTTACCACCCTTGTATACCCTTCATCCTCCATCAGCCCACCTTGGCTCCAAGGGGTTTTCTTGTAAGGAGGTAGAGGCACAGGGGTGGGAAAAAGGGGGGGTGAGCTGGCTCAGCCCTGCTCCCCCCACATCTGTGCCCAGAGCCGCCTCCAGCCTGTGGGGATCTGCTGCATCCTGACTCCTGCCCCGCTCCTGCGGGTGGATGGCCCCCAGCCATGCTTTCTGCTGTCTCCTCCGGCACCTGCACTCTCTGGCCCTGATTCTCCAAGTGCCTGATTTGCACACTCTATTCATGTGAGTGCCATTTGCTGTTACAGAAAAAAAAAAAAAAAAAGGAAAAGAAAAAAAGCGGTATTTCTGGCCATGACGACTACTGCAGGGGCCTGCACGCTGTCTGCCTCGGAGGCACATCGGCAGCCTGGGTCGGTGTGAGCTGCAGCTCTCGCTCCAGCTCCCTGCACAGATTTATCCGGCTGGGGCAGGAGATGGGGCAGCGTGAGCCTGGAGCCCCGTGGGGAGCAGTCCTGCACCCCACAGTGCTGTCAGGGATGGAGAAAGAGCAGCAGTGGCAGAAAGGATGGGAACCCCAGACCTAATGAAGAGGCACCTTCTACACTTACTCTGGGGGGACACTACAGGGCAATAGTATCCCCAAGGGCAAGGAGCAGCAAGGTCTCTGTCCCATGTGTGAGCCTTGTGCCCTGCAGAGGGGCACAAAGTTCCCCATGGGTTACCTGGCCACGTCCCAACCATCCCCATGTCACACCCCCTGCCTCAGCCTTAGCCAGACGTTGGTGCCCAGCCCCCTGCTCCCGGCTTAAGAGATGCACCCACCCATGGGCATGGTGCAGAGGGGTTTGGAGAGGTGGGGGCAACACCAAAAGGCTCAACACCACTACAACAGAGGCGTGCACTGGTCTGCATCAACAGGTACAGGCAAAGGGGGGCAACCAGGAGTGCAAAGGAAAGCAGCTTAAAATAGGCCGGCAGTAAAAAAACAAGGAACAGCAAGGGCTGAGGCAAGTCCTGGAGATGTTCACTCTCTGACTCACATGCAACTGAGAAAACAAGGTGGGGCAAGGAGGACCAGCCCTGAAGGAACATGCCTTGGTGGGCACCAGGCAGGGATCTCCCATGCACTGGGGCACAGGTTTGACTGGCTGCTGGGAGGGCTGGTCCCTGGGCTTTGCTTGCCGAGGGCCAGCTGGAGAAGACCTCACCGGGGCAGGCGCTGAGGCCACCGGTCAGTATGATGGGTGGTTTGGCCTTGACAAAGCTGGGGGAAGGATGTCCTCAGAGGAATCTCCACCAGTGCCTGCTCCATTGGGCAGACTGGCCAGGCCATGGGTATGCCTGGGGGATACCAGTGGTGCCCCCAGTACCCACCCTCCCCTGACTGAGTGATGGCCGGGCACCAGCAACCCCACACATGCCCGTCCCCGCTCCCAACCAGCCAAAGCACCCGTGGGGCGAGCTGCCACCCACCCCAGGGTGGCACACACCACCACACTGCCCAGTGCGCCGGGGACAGCCAGAGGATGCCGGCAGGACCCATCCAGCACCCGGCAACAGACACCGCCCGGCCAGAGCCACACGTACCTGGGGGGTCCGCCAAGGCCTCCCACTCGCCATCCTCACCGGCCGCAGCCCTCCCGCTCCCCTCGGCGGCTCGGCGG